>NC_091300.1:63093401-63240901 GCF_038502225.1 Cherax quadricarinatus
GAGTCCTGTATTGGCGAAATTTTCAGCACGCTAATTACATCCCCCTTCATTTATCCCTGTTTTTCATTTATACACCTCGATCATATCCCCCCTAATTCTACGCCTTTCGAGAGAGTGCAGATTCAGGGCCCTCAGTCTATCCTCATAGGGAAGATTTCTGATACATGGGATCATCTTTGTCATCCTCCTCTGTACGTTTTCCAGAGCATTTATATCCATTCTGTAATACGGTGACCAGAACTGAGCAGCATAGTCTAAATGAGGCCTAACCAAGGATATATAGAGTTGAAGAACAACCTGAGGACTTTTATTATTTATACTTCTAATGCACTGTTGTCTTGGTTTTAGATTACTGCTAACCAGAACTCCTAAATCTTTTTGGCAATCAGTAGTATTAAGATCTACATTATTTAGTTTATATGTAGCATGGTTATTTTCCTGTCCAACATTTAGAACTTTGCATTTGTCAATATTAAACTGCATCTGCCACTTCTCCGACCATTGCATCAATCTATTCAAATCATCCTGGAGTGCTCTAGTGTCCTCATTAGAATGAACTGGACGGCCTGTTTTGGTGTCATCAGCAAATTTGCTTAAGTCGCTATTTATTCCCTCATCTATGATCTTTATGTAAACTGTAAACAACAACGGGCCCAACACTGACCCCTGCTGAACACCGCTTGTGATGTGCCCCCATTCTGATTTCTCCCCATTTACACAAACTCTCTGCTGCCTATTTGTCAGCCATGCCTCTACCCAGGAAAATATTTCTCCTCTTATTCCATGTACCTTAAGTTTCCTCAATAGCCTCTGATGTGGAACTATCGAAAGCCTTACTGAAGTCCTTATACACAATATCATGTTCAAATACCTTAGTGAAAAAAGTTAGTAAATTCGTAAGACAGGAACGCCCCTTTGTAAAACCGTGTTGAGAATCATTAATCAATCTGTGCCTATCAAGATGGCTACGAATTGCTTCGGCAATTATTGATTCCATAAATTTACCCACTGTGGAAGTAAGGCTTATTGGCCTATAGTTCGAAGCCAAGGACCTGTCACCTGCCTTGTAAATAGGTATTACATTTGCCATTTTCCACTTATCAGGCACTATGCCAGTTTGTAGTGATATGTTAAAAAGATTAGCCAAAGGTATGCTAAGTTCCTCTTTACATTCCTTTAACACCCTTGCAAACAGTTCATCAGGACCTGGGGATTTGTTAGGTTTTAGTTTCTCTATTTGTCTGAGGACCATGTCACTAGTTACCGCAATCGTGCATAGTTTATTATCATCCTGTTCTACATAATCTATTATTTCAGGAATATCGCTATTATTTTGCTGGGTAAAAATTGAGAGGAAATAATTATTGAAAATTTCACACATATCCTTATCACTGTCAGTGATCTGAGCAGAGTTGCTCTTAAGTGGGCCAATCTTGTCCCTAATCTTTTGTATACCTGAAAGAACCCTTTTGGGTTAGTCTTTGAATCTCTTGCGACCTTAGCCTCATAATCCCTTTTTGCTTTTTATTACAACTCAGGAGTCCAAATGGCCTGTTATCCTGGGTATAAAGGAAGCAAAATAAACACAGCAGAAAACTTTTGACTTATATTATCCTTCACCAATTTAGAACAGAAGTATGTACACTATATGCACTATGTACAGCAATAGGTATTAGTACACTCCACGGTAAACAAGGCAGAATAGAAGCCACAAGATAGCAGACCGTGCTTCAACCAGCTCTAGAATGGGAATGACAAGGGCAGACAGGAGAGTGGTACCCACATAACCTCTGCGATTGCCAAAGCCATCTTCTCAGTGGCTTGAACCTGGGTACTGGTTGAACGACGGGGCCCCATCGTCAACCCTCAGTCACCTGGTTCGCTGATTGGGGGAGATAACCTGTAAATGAGGGTGTTTACATGCGCCGAATAAAGGTTACATACTCTTTGCATGCCACACTTTTCTTATTCCTTTTTTTGTTTCTCTCGTTAATTGAATATATTGATTTCTTAACTGTACATCCCTTCTTTTGATACGCCTATATATGCCTCTCTTCTGATCAATGAGATGTTTTAATCTATTGTTCATCCATTTGGGATCATTTTTGTTAGATCTAATTTCCCTACTCGGAACAAAAGTTGTCTGGGCAGCTAGAACTATGCTCTGAAAAACGTCATATTGGCAACCACCACCACCTACCTGACCCATAGTCAGGACATCCCAATTTAGCCCACCCAGGTAATTTTTTCAGTCCCATGAAGCCGGCCAAGCGAAAGTCTGGGACAGAGATTTGATTGCAGTCAACTGGGTAATTCCATGATATATTGAAACTAAGTGACGTGATCACTTTCCCCAAGCTCATCAAAAACCAAGTCAAAAACCAAGTCAAGCAGATTGTTTCCTCTAGTTGGTTCTGTCACAAACTGTTTTAAAAAGCAATCCTGAACCGTATCAAGAAAGTCACTAGACTCAAGATTTCCTGTCATATTGTTCCAATCAATTTGTCTAAAGTTAAAATCTCCCATTATAACAACATTTTCATATCTAGATGCCTTATGAATTTCGTCCCATAACAGCTTACTGCACTCCCCATCAAGGTTTGGAGGCCTATAAATCACACCTAAAATTAATTTGTTACGTCCCTCGAGAAACTGTAGCCAAACAGATTCTGTGTTCGATATTTCTAATTATATATCATGTCTAAAGCAACAATTTAAATTTTCTGTGACATACATCGCCACACCACCACCCTTCCTGTTGACCCTATCAGTGTGGAATAGTTTATAACCCTGTATGTTGCATTCAGAAGGCATTTCTCTATCTTTCAGGTTGAACCAGGTCTCTGTTATATCAATAATATCTATTTTACCTACACTTGCAAGTAATCTTAGCTTATCTATCGAATTTCTTAGACTCCTACTATTTGTATAGTAAACCTTAAGGAAAATAGTCACTCATTGCCCTCTACTATTTCTCTTTGTTGATCATTTGATTTGCCATTACTAGTAACTATATTTTGAATATTGTCTTTTAAACATACGTCTGAGGTATCCCGGTAATATCTGCTGTTTCCAGCCCTAATACTGCAGCCTGACTGGTTCCCACAAACACCCATACCTCTATAATCTATCAGTTTAAATTTCTTGATAAGTCATCAATTACCCCCTCAATCGAATTGGCTAATTCAACCACTCCAGCTCCAGAGAGATGAACCCCATCCCTTGCATACATATCACGTTTGCCATAGAATATGTCCCAGTTATCAATGACTGGGATTGCAAGTTCCTGCAGTACCTGTCTAGCCAGCTATTTATACCAATTGCCCTAGACATCCATTCATTGCCCACTCCCTTTCTAGGCAAGATGCTACATATGACTGGGAGCCCTCCCTTAGACCTAACTACTTCTATGGCTGACCTGTACTTATCCAGCAGCTCCTCTCTCCTGCCCTTCCCAATGTCATTAGCCCCAGCACCAAGACAGATAATGGGCTTGTTCCCATTACCTGACATAACAGTATCCAACCTGCTGAATATGTCACCAACACCAGCTCCTGGAAGGCACACCCTCTGTCTGACCTTTCTATCTCTGTTACAAAAAGCACAGTCCATATATCTTACCTGAGAATCTCCTACAATTAAAACATTCTTACCTTGATTAGTAGGGGAATCAGTGGTACCTTCAACCTCACTGACCACTGAAGTACACTCGTCCAGGAGAATAGAGAATCGATTTTCTACCTTCACATCTTCTCTGTTAACCTCATTATCTTCCTTCTTCCTGAACTGTGAACCACTTGCCACTTAAAGCGGCTGCCACTATCACTGCTGGTGACCATTTCCTCCTTACCAGCTAAATCCTTCTCACACTCACTCCCAAACTCATCTAGGCGAAGCTTCAGCCTCCTATTTTCCTCCTGAAGAAGTAGAACCTCCTTCTTCAACACCTGAACCTGAGATTCTAGAACACTACAACACAAAGTGCGCAGATTCGGGACCAGGCTCTCGAGTACTTTCTAGGTATATATGTTATCATGTATCTCTCTCTCCTCCCCTCCAGTCAGTACATGTTCAAGACTTTAAGGCGTTTCCAGTAATATAAGTGCTTTACTGATTCTATGTGAGCCGTAAACCATTTCTGAATTTGTTCCAGCTCTGATATTTCTTCAGCTTCGACTGTGGCCATCAGCAGTGCTCCCTCCAGATGAGGGAGCACTAGCGATTTGAAGAGTATCATCAATGGCATTATTTCCCTTGTTTTGAAGGTAATCAATATCCACCTCGTCATCTTCCTGGCTGTCGTGATCTTTGCCCTACTATGTTCGTTGAAAGAAAGGTCATCTGACATAATTATTCCCAAGTCTTTCACGTGTTCCTTTCGTTCTATTTGGTCATCTTGAGTTTTGTATATGGTGTTCATTTTAAGTTCTCCATTCTTTTCATACCTACGTAGCTGGAACTTATCGCTATTGAACTTCATCATGTTCTCCACTGCCCACTGGAAAACCCTGCTTAAGTTTTCCTGTATTTTCTCCATGTCTTCCACCGTAGTGACTTTCATTATTATTTTAGTGTTATCTACAAATGATTATACAAAACTGTGATGGGTGTTTTTATCTATATCTGCTTTGAGGATAAGGAAACAGCAGAGGTGCCAGGACGGTGCCTTGGGGCACTGAGCTTTTTATCTCGCTGATGCTGGACTTTGCTCTGTTTACTACTACTTTTTGTGTTCTTTGTGTTAGGAACTTGAGAATCCATCTGCCTACCTTCCCCATAATGCCTATAGCCCTCATTTTGTGCGCTATCACTGCATAACCGCATTTATCAAACGCCTTTGCAAAATCTGTGTAAATCGCATCTGCGTTTTGGTCGTCTTCCAGTGCCTACGTAATTCTGTCATAATGGTTCAGCAGCTGTGACAGACATGATCATCCTGCTCTAAAACCATGCTGGTTCGGGTTATGCTGGTTGTGCTGCTCCATGAAATTTGTAACCTGACGTCTCGTCACTCTTTTTAGCTAGTGCTCTACTACCTCCCTTATGCAAAGGAGTTATGTCTGCATTCTTTAAGGCCTCCGGTATTCCACCTAGATCTAGGTTCTTTCTCCAGAGAATACTGAGTGCTCGTGCTAGTGGTACTTTGCACTTCTTTATAAATAGAGCATTCCATGAATCTGGTCCAGGTGCTGAGTGAGTGGGTATGTTATCCATTTCTTTATCGAAATCTATATGATTTATACTAATGTCAACTAGTTGGTTTGGGCGGCCTTCTTCTTTCTGCATTTTCTACCTTGCTGTCATTTAGTGGGTTGCTGAACACCGACTCATACTGCTCTTTCAGGATTTCACTCATTTCCTGTTCATCGTCAGTATACGAGTCTCCTCTCAGTAATGGTGCAATTCTACAGGCAGTTCTTAGCTTGGATTTTGCAAATGAATAATAATATTTTGTTTTGTTAAAATATCTTGTATGGCCCTTTGTTCCCTTTGTACTTCTTCTGTTAGGAATGACATCCTAAGTTTTTATCCTGCCATACCTGTGTCTAGCTTTATCCTGCCATACCTGTGTCTAGCTTTATCCTGCCATACCTGTGTCTAGCTTTATCCTGCCATACCTGTGTCTAGCTTTATCCTGCCATACCTGTGTCTAGCTTTATCCTGCCATACCTGTGTCTAGCTTTATCCTACCATACCTGTGTCTAGCTTTATCCTACCATACCTGTGTTTAGCTTTATCCTACCATACCTGTGTCTAGCTTTATCCTGCCATACCTGTGTCTAGCTTTATCCTGCCATACCTGTGTTTAGCTTTATCCTACCCTACCTGTGTCTAGCTTTATCCTACCATACCTGTCCCCTCAAGGAAGGTTCCTTGATGTTGGTGAGGGGCTCTTGATTTAGGGAATTAGATCTGTGCTCCAGTTCCCCGAATTAAGCCTGAATGCCTTCCACATCCCCCCCAGGCGCTGTATAATCCTCCGGGTTTAGCGCTTCCCCCTTGATTATAATAATAATAATAATAATACCATACCTGTCTCTGGCTATATCCTACCATAACTGTGTCTAGCTTTATCCTACCATACCTGTCTCTGGCTTTATCCTACCATACCAGTCTCTAGCTTTATTCTACCATAATTGGATTATACCTGGAGAAGGTTTCGAGGGTGAATGTCCCCACGGCTCGGTCTGAGACCAGGCCTCGTGGTGGATCAGGGCCTGATCATCCAGGCTGTTACTGCTGGCAGCACGTAAACCGAAGTACGAAAAACAGCCCAGCTGATCAGGTACTGACTTAAGGTGCCTGTTCAGTTCCTTCTTGAAGACAGCCAGGGGTCTATTGGTAGTCTCCCTTATGCATGCTGGGTGGCAGTTGAACAGTCTTGGGCTCCTGACACATATTGTGTTGACTCTTAGTGTACTCGTGGCACCCCTCCCCCCTCCCCCCTCCCCCCCTGCTTTTCAGTGGGGAAAAGTTGCATCTCCCGCTGAGTCTTATGCTTTCGTAGAGAGATATTTTCGTGTGCAAGTTTGTTACTAATCCCTCTAGGATTTTCCAAGTTTATATTATCATGTAACTTTCTCGCCTTCGTTCCAGGGAATACAAATTAAGGGACTTCAACCGTTCCCAGTAATTTAGGTGCTTTATCGTACTTAAGTGTGCCATGAAAGTTCTCTGTACACTCTCCAGGTCAGCAATTTCACCAGCCTTGAAAGGGGGTAGTTAGTGCACAGCAGTATTCCAGCCTAGAGAGAACAAGCGATTTGAAGAGAATCATCATGGGTTTGGCGTCCCTAGTTTTGAAGGTTCTCATTATCCATCCTATCATTTTTCTAGCAGATGAGGTAGATACATTATTGTGAGATTCGAAGGTGAGATCCTCTGATATTATCACTCCCAGGTCCTTCACATTACTTTTTCGCTCTATTGCATGGTTAGAATTTGTCGTATACCCTGATACAGTTTAACTTCCTCAAGTTCTCCATAGCTGAGTAGTAGAAATTTCTCTTTAGTGAACTTCATACTGTTTTCAGCGGCCCATTTGAAGATCTGGTTGATGTCCGCTTGGAGTCTTGCAGTGTCTTCGATAGAGGTCACTGCCATGGTGATCCGGGTGTCATCTGCAAAGGAAGACACGGAGCTATGGCTTACATCTCTATGTCAGATATGAGGATGAGGAATAGGGTGGGAGCGAGTACTGTGCCTTGTGGAACAAAGCTTTTCACCGTAGCTGCCTCAGACTTTACTCTGTTTACTGTTACTCTTTGTGTTCTATTTGTCAGGAAGTTATAGATCCATCTACCAACTTATCCTGTTGTTCCTTTATCACGCATTTTGTGCGCTATTACACCATGGTCACACTTGTCGAAGACTTTCACAAAGTCTGTGTATACTACATCTGCATTTTGTTTATCCTCTAAAGCATCCAAGACCTTGTCATAGTGGTCCAGTAGCTGGGACAGGCAGGACCGACCTGCTCTAAACCTGTGTTGCCTTGGATTGTGTATCTGATGGGTATCTAGGTGGTTGGCGATCTTGCCAACCACCTAGGTGGTATCTAGGTGGTTGGCAAACTTCTTTCAAAGATTTTTATGATATGGGATGTTAGCACTTTTGGTCTATAGTTCTTTGCAATTGCTTTACTGCCACCTGTCATGAGCTGAAGGCACATGACAGGGGCTTCTTGCAGTTCTTGGTGAACACAGAGTTCAGTGAATCCGGGTCTAGGACAGAGTGCATGGACATGTCCTTAATTGTCTTTTCGCAGTCTTGTGGTGTTAGGATATTATCAGAGACTTTTTAAATTTCCAGATTTTGGGTCTCAGTCATAAAAAAATAATTTAGACTGTCGACCCTTAACGGCTCGCTGAACTGAGTCGTACTGGGACTTTAGTATCTCACTCATTTCCTTGCTGTTATCTGTGTAAGTTCCATCTCGTCTAAGCAAGGGTACAATACTGGATGTTGTTTTTCCTTTATGGCTTTAAGTTCTTCCTATGTTTCTTGTCTCCTGTAAGATTCCTTAAGCTCAAGTTCTATATTTGTTATTTTTCTGACCAGTGCTTCCTTTCGTATTTTAGATATACTGGTCCCTTTCAGCAGCTCTGTGATTCTTCGTCTTCGCCTGTATAGGGAGCGTCTCTCTCTAGTTTACATCTTCTCTTTCATTTCATAACGGAATGTGCCTGGACCAGACCTCTAGATTTATCCTACCATACCATTCTCTAGCTTCATCCTACCATACCATTCTCTAGCTTCATCCTACCATACCATTCTCTAGGGTTATCCTACCATACCTGATAATTCTTGATAATTCCTCAACATACCATGGACACCGAGATCATTTATGTAACAAAACATACACCGGAAAACCTTTCCCATATTTTTTTCTTCATTTGGAATTCTTTTTATTTTAACGGGATAATTGCAGCAGACTTCCTCTGCTCATGTTCACATAACAGCGAATTATTTTTTTTTTTTTGGAGCTGCGCATTCTACTTTTCCATTGTTTATCGTCGTACTCTTCAGGGATTTCTTTTTGTCATGCCAACCTTTCTTTCAACTGTTTCTCACTCCTTTCACTAGCCTTGTCATGGTTCAAAGTCACTTACTTTCACTTTATGTCCACTATCAACTTTTTCAGTTAACTTTTTCTTGCTTTCACTCTAGCTACTAGTGAAAGTCATCAAACATCAATCCCTTTTCTAATTATATTCACAACGAGAAGTCTACCCGTCCATCTTCCACCCAAAAAGAATAACAATTCATAATACCGTGACAGGAACAATACAAACCCAACCCACACGGACATGAATGGTACTTTTGACGCCATTAACTACTTACACAGTGTATATATATATATATATATATATATATATATATATATATATATATATATATATATATATATATATATATATATATATATATATATATATATATATATATATATATATATATATATATATATATATATAGACTGAAAGCAGTGAAGAGTTTTTACGAGGATAGTGAGGCCCAAGTTAGAGTATGTAGGAAAGAGGGAAATTATTTCCCAGTAAAAGTAGGCCTTAGACAAGGATGTGTGATGTCACCGTGGTTGTTTAATATATTTATAGATGGGATTGTAAGAGAAGTAAATGCGAGGGTCTTGGCAAGAGGCGTGGAGTTAAAAGATAAAGAATCACACATAAAGTGAGAGTTCTCACAGTTGCTCTTTGCTGATGACACTGTGCTCTTGGGAGATTCTGAAGAGAAGTTGCAGAGATTGGTGGATGAATTTGGTAGGGTATACAAAAGAAGAAAATTGAAAGTGAATACAGGAAAGAGTAAGGTTATGAGGATAACAAAAAAATTAGGTGATGAAAGATTGGATATCAGATTGGAGGGAGAGAGTATGGAGGAGGTGAATGTATTCAGATATTTGGGAGTGGACGTGTCAGCGGGTGGGTCTATGAAAGATGAGGTGAATCATAGAATTGATGAGGGGAAAAGGGTGAGTGGCGCACTTAGGAGTCTGTGGAGACAAAGAACTTTGTCCTTGGAGGCAAAGAGGGGAATGTATGAGAGTATAGTTTTACCAACGCTCTTATATGGGTGTGAAGCATGGGTGATGAATGTTGCAGCGAGGAGAAGGCTGGAGGCAGTGAAGATGTCATGTCTGAGGGCAATGTGTGGTGTGAATATAATGCAGAGAATTCGTAGTTTGGAAGTTAGGAGGAGGTGCGGGATTACCAAAACTGTTGTCCAGAGGGCTGAGGAAGGGTTGTTGAGGTGGTTCGGACATGTAGAGAGAATGGAGTGATACAGAATGACTTCAAGAGTGTATCAGTCTGTAGTGGAAGGAAGGCGGGGTAGGGGTCGGCCTAGGAAAGGTTGGAGGGAGGGGGTAAAGGAGGTTTTGTGTGCGAGGGGCTTGGACTTCCAGCAGGCATGCGTGAGCGTGTTTGATAGGAGTGAATGGAGACAAATGGTTTTTAATACTTGACGTGCTGTTGGAGTGTGAGCAAAGTAACATTTATGAAGGGGTTCAGGGAAACCGGCAGGCCGGACTTGAGTCCTGGAGATGGGAAGTACAGTGCCTGCACTCTGAAGGAGGGGTGTTAATGTTGCAGTTTAAAAACTGAAGTGTAAAGTACCCTTCTGGCAAGACAGTGATGGAGTGAATGATGATGAAAGTTTTTCTTTTTCGGGCCACCCTGCCTTGGTGGGAATCGGCCAGTGTGATATATATATATATATATATATATATATATATATATATATATATATATATATATATATATATATATATATATATATATATATATATATATATATACAGTAACGTCCAACAGCCATGATTACGTAATTAATTTCTTCCGTTTTGTTGCAGTTAAAAAGATGTAGGAATTAGGAACATGACACACATATAAAGATTCATAAATTCGCTGCTCAGTTGTTCAGTTTCCAACTCAGTCTTTGTAAGTTTATTCAGGTACACATAAATACAGTTACATAAATTATCATACATAGCAGCATATGTGTAGATTACCTAGAATAACCCAAAATAGTCAGACTTATTTCCATTAGGGTCCTTGTAATATCTTAGGTTAAACCTTAAAAATTAAAAGAGGTAAGTAACTCAGCTATGTGAAATGAAGTTACAATAAAAAGGAGAAATACCAGGAATAAGGCATAGTGAATTATTAACATTAACAAGAGAATGAGATCGCAGTAATAGGTACATTTATGTTAACTATATAAGATATCACTCTACTTCCTATCTGTGGCTATGTTCATTAGGTACCTTTTGTCTCTTTCTGAACTGGTTCATGCTTTGACATGTGTACCCTTGTCGGTTTAGCGTTCTCTTTGATTATTATTTGACATGTGCAAGCAGTCCGTTCCACTCCTCTATTGCTGTACATTTAAATGTGTTCGAAACCCAACCACCTACGTAATTTAACTTCAGCATATTCAATTGTAATTCATCCTGGGTGATTTGTAGTCTATCTTTCAGTTTTTTTTTTTTTTGTAAAGGTTAGAGTACCGTGAAGAGCATCAGTAATCTATACATCATTGTATGAGAGAGCTAGATATAGGGTCCTGCGAGCCTCAGTAGGTAGACACTGTGCTTGTCTGTAGAGGAACTTCAGTCTGACATTCGCTTTCTTTACTACACTGTTCCTCATCATTTCTCCTGACATGCATGGGTTAAGGGGTTTCCCAGATATTTCCCATTACACTGGACATTGGTTAGGTTAGGTAAGGTTCGTCAGGAAACAGGACAAATGTTTCCTGACGCGGGTCTTAGTCAGATGATGACCCGCCTTTGGAGCTTTTGGTCATCTGACCGAGGCCTTCCGCTGGCTTACCGGTCCACCCCTTTAAAAATTATGGTCATTTATAACCAGTCTGTACACTGGACATTAAAATTATTTACCCTTTTCAGTTCATTTCTCGTACCAAAGAGTATGGCTTCCGTTTTCCCGAGGTATAACTATAATTTCTTGTCTTTTATCCATTTGCTGCAAGATTCTAGTTCTAGTGATAGTACATTAGCAATATGTTGTGGGTCTTTACCTGACACTAACAGAGCACTGTCGTCTGCATACAACAGAAGCTTATACTTGAGACTGATGGACATGTCATTCAGGTAACAGGAATAGTAAAGGACTCAGAATATTACCTCGGGGAACTCCACATGCTAACGGCAGGGGTTCTGATTCTATATTGTTGATCTTGACAGTTTGTTACCTGTTGCTCAGTTAGGACTTAAACCAGTCTATTGAACCTATGCTGATAGTTTGTAGTCTCTTACATAATAAATTATGGTGATCGTATGGAAGGCCTTTTGCAAGTCTAAGGTCACCATACCAGTGTGATTCCCTAGCAACATCTGAGTTCTCACATTAATTAGGGAACTGTCGGTCGAGTAACACTTCCTAAAACCTGACTGGTAACTATGGAGAATGTTTTCGTCATGAAGATACTTAACCACTTGACATTACACCGAACTCACTAGGATTTTGTACATCACACTGAGTATACTAACAGGCCTATAGTTGCTGACATCAGACCTACTATTTTTCTTGAAGAAAGGAGTAACTCTGGCCTCCTTGAACCCCTCCTGTACGGTATTAGTGGTGATGGACAAATTTATTATGTAAACAATGGGGACTGGCTATTCAGAGGCACCATCTTTTAAGAATTTATCCGGGATGTTATCTGGACCGGTGCTCTTAGTTGGGTTGAACTTAATTCTTTTTGCACGAAGTCATGAGATACACCTACTAGTTGGCATCTGCTGGGAGTGACGCCTTTATTACTGTAGTAAGTTTTAAATTTATTTGAGTCTGTGTTAAAGAAATTCAATGCTATTACTGGTGTTGATGCAACGGCTGTGTAGTATGAATTAAAATAATTTGCCACTTTAGTTGTTTTGTGGCTATAACCCAGCACTTTAAGTTGTTGCCAGAGCTTTTTGAGGTTATTCTTGGATTTTTGCGTAATAGTGCCTTGCCTTTGTTCCTTTTTTTAGCCTCTGCACATTGTTCGTCACCTTTGGAATTCATTCAGCGCTGCAATATCCTGTCTGTTTGCTTTAAATCTTTTTAGCAGCTGGTCTCTGAATTTCATATTATCTAATATCTCAGTATTCATCCAGGGTTCAGTTCTTCGTTTAATCCTAACCTCTTTAACTGGTGCAATATTATTAAGAATGGTAGTGAACATTGTTTTGAATTTTTCCCAGGCATCGTTTACGTCCGTGCAACTTGTTATCTCTGTCCAGTCACAATTGTGTAGCCTATTTACCAGTGTTTCTTTACTGTAGTTTCTAGTTGACCTCATTCTTATTGTCCTGTTTAGGCCTATCCGTTCCCTAGTGATTTTCCTCGTGCAGTAAATAATGATCAATAAAACTTGTGATAGTAACGCCTGGCTGACTAATGTTATCATTATGGTTACAGAGTTTGTGGTTGAGTATGATGGCTGAGAACTGTGACCCGGGTTGGTATATTATTTAGTTGAGGGCACCTATTTAATCCTAGAATTTGCTTATACCTGTTACATAGCCCGTTATTTTGCTATGATAAGAGATACTGAAGTCTCCCGGTATTACTGTCTCGCAACTGTGCTCAGTTCAGACCAATTCTTTCAAAATGTCTTCCAAGAACTGATCACTGGGGAGGTAGGCGGTAACTAGTCCCTTCTAGTTTGGGTTTTATCTTGGGCAGCAGCACCTCAAACCATAGAATCTCTAGTTTATTGCCATTCATAAAGGGTCTTGGATTGTAGGCCAAGTCATTTCTTACATAAGCACATACTCCACCACCTTCACGACGGCGCTACAACTTCAGGCGCTGCTGCTAGATAATAATCCAGGTTACCGAACACTTGCTGCACCAGGCAGTAAATAGAATCAGTCAACTGTCCTGGGTTGCATCCTGGGGAAGGAGCTTCATAATCACACCAGAAATGCACTGCTTGACGGTCTTGGATTATCCTGGGTAATTTATCAGTTGATGCTAATACGAAAGGCTGTCATACGGTCGCTGAAATAAAAATACGCTAAATCCAGATTACCTGGACGAGTCTACCTGGAGGGAATTCCCGGGGTCAACGCCCCCGCGGCCTGGTCCACGACCAGGCCTCCTGGTGGATCAGGGCCTGATCAATCAGGCTGTTACTGCTGGCATGGTCTATATAGAATTAGAGAAAAGATACAGAATTTACGTTTCTCATCTCACAACTCTGCTGATTGAAAGGGAATCTGTGACAACATTAGATTTTAGTTACAAAATTTGTAGCAAGTTTAAAGCGTGATTTTCACGTATCATCTAGAACTGTAAAGAATAATGATAAACAAGTAGACAGCAAAAAGGTTATCCCCGGTAGTGACAGTCTGGAAGATCAGGCCCTGATCCACTGCGAGGCCTGGTCATGGACCAGGCCTCGGGGGCGTTGATCCCCAGAACGACCTCCAGGTATTAAGTGAGAATTATCCCCTTCGAAACCATGATCAGGATTCTTACTCTAAAATTACCATATATATTCTCACTTTCTCATAACTTGATCTGTAACCGATGCTAAATTTCACATACATTAAACAAATATATTTTTTTCTGTGCGATATACACCAGCCTAGCGCTGAAATAGTACTTAATTAACACGATAGATGGCAGCAGTGGTCGGCAGGCTGGACTTTATTGGGAAAGCAGCAACAAGTATCAAGTATGTGCCGTGTGTACACCGATTCACTATTACAAATCACAGAACTGCTGAAGTCACAGTAGTGGCCCATACTAACCTCCCAATAATGTATAGAAATATACCTAGTTGTATAAATCCTACTAGAGCCAGCGGTCTAGTGGTTAACACACTGGCCTGTGGATTTTAGGACTTGTCATGGGTTCAAACCCCATCCGTTTCCTGATTTGTCTGCAGTCCTGTTCTTATAATTACGTGAGTCACTGCTGATACACCTAGGAACGTCTCGTGCAAGTCAAGGTGAATGTACAGTGTTTAATGACACAGTTATTCTCCCTACATGTTCCAGCAGTCACATTGTAGTTATAGCAACAATCTCTATCTCCACAGATACATATACTGGCCTAACTGACATCACTGACATATTACTATATAGAAAGTATCTTGTTATACACAGCATTTCCAGCAAATTAGGTCACTTTTGTCCCCAGGATGCGACCCACACCAGACCACTAACATCCATGTGCCTATTTTATTGACAGGTGAACATGGACAGCAGGTGCCGGAAGTAAACACTGACTAAGTTGCTTTATCTGAAGTGCCTTTACTGTTAAGTTACTCCAAGTTGATGTTAAGTTACTCCAAGTTGATGTTAAGTTACTCCAAGTTGATGTTAAGTTACTCCAAGTTGATGTTAAGTTACTCCAAGTTGATGTTAAGTTACTCCAAGTTGACGTTAAGTTACTCCAAGTTGACGTTAAGTTACTCCAAGTTGATGTTAAGTTACTCCAAGTTCATGTTAAGTTACTCCAAGTTGATGTTAAGTTACTCCAAGTTGATGTTAAGTTACTCCAAGTTGATGTTAAGTTACTCCAAGTTGACGTTAAGTTACTCCAAGTTGATGTTAAGTTACTCCAAGTTGACGTTAAGTTACTCCAAGTTGATGTTAAGTTACTCCAAGTTGACGTTAAGTTACTCCAAGTTGATGTTAAGGTACTCCAAGTTGATGTTAAGTTACTCCAAGTTGACGTTAAGTTACTCCAAGTTGATGTTAAGTTACTCCAAGTTGACGTTAAGTTACTCCAAGTTGATGTTAAGGTACTCCAAGTTG
Source organism: Cherax quadricarinatus (assembly GCF_038502225.1). Classification (NCBI taxonomy): domain Eukaryota; kingdom Metazoa; phylum Arthropoda; class Malacostraca; order Decapoda; family Parastacidae; genus Cherax; species Cherax quadricarinatus. Next base: position 63,108,706 of record NC_091300.1, read on the forward strand.
ATGTTAAGTTACTCCAAGTTGACGTTAAGTTACTCCAAGTTGACGTTAAGTTACTCCAAGTTGACGTTAAGTTACTCCAAGTTGATGTTAAGTTACTCCAAGTTGACGTTAAGTTACTCCAAGTTGATGTTAAGTTACTCCAAGTTGACGTTAAGTTACTCCAAGTTGACGTTAAGTTACTCCAAGTTGATGTTAAGTTTCTCCAAGTTGATGTTAAGTTACTCCAAGTTGATGTTAAGTTACTCCAAGTTGACGTGAAGTTACTCCAAGTTGATGTTAAGTTACTCCAAGTTGACGCTAAGTTACTCCAAGTTGACGTTAAGTTACTCCAAGTTGACGTTAAGTTACTCCAAGTTGATGTTAAGTTACTCCAAGTTGATGTTAAGTTACTCCAAGTTGATGTTAAGTTACTCCAAGTTGATTAAGTTACTCCAAGTTGATGTTAAGTTACTCCAAGTTGATGTTAAGTTACTCCAAGTTGATGTTAAGTTACTCCAAGTTGACGTGAAGTTACTCCAAGTTGATGTTAAGTTACTCCAAGTTGACGCTAAGTTACTCCAAGTTGACGTTAAGTTACTCCAAGTTGACGTTAAGTTACTCCAAGTTGATGTTAAGTTACTCCAAGTTGACGTTAAGTTACTCCAAGTTGATGTTAAGTTACTCCAAGTTGACGTTAAGTTACTCCAAGTTGACGTTAAGTTACTCCAAGTTGATGTTAAGTTACTCCAAGTTGATGTTAAGTTACTCCAAGTTGATGTTAAGTTACTCCAAGTTGACGTTAAGTTGCTCCAAGTTGATGTTAAGTTACTCCAAGTTGATGTTAAGTTACTCCAAGTTGATGTTAAGTTACTCCAAGTTGATGTTAAGTTACTCCAAGTTGATGTTAAGTTACTCCAAGTTGATGTTAAGTTACTCCAAGTTGATGTTAAGTTACTCCAAGTTGATGTTAAGTTACTCCAAGTTGATGTTAAGTTACTCCAAGTTGATGTTAAGTTACTCCAAGTTGATGTTAAGTTACTCCAAGTTGACGTTAAGTTACTCCAAGTTGATGTTAAGTTACTCCAAGTTGACGTTAAGTTACTCCAAGTTGATGTTAAGTTACTCCAAGTTGACGTTAAGTTACTCCAAGTTGATGTTAAGTTACTCCAAGTTGACGTTAAGTTACTCCAAGTTGACGTTAAGTTACTCCAAGTTAAGTTACTCCAAGTTGATGTTAAGTTACTCCAAGTTGACGTTAAGTTACTCCAAGTTGATGTTAAGTTACTCCAAGTTGACGTTAAGTTACTCCAAGTTGACGTTAAGTTACTCCAAGTTGACGTTAAGTTACTCCAAGTTGATGTTAAGTTACTCCAAGTTGACGTTAAGTTACTCCAAGTTGACGTTAAGTTACTCCAAGTTGACGTTAAGTTACTCCAAGTTGACGTTAAGTTACTCCAAGTTGATGTTAAGTTACTCCAAGTTGATGTTAAGTTACTCCAAGTTGACGTTAAGTTACTCCAAGTTGACGTTAAGTTACTCCAAGTTGATGTTAAGTTACTCCAAGTTGATGTTAAGTTACTCCAAGTTGATGTTAAGTTACTCCAAGTTGATGTTAAGTTACTCCAAGTTGATGTTAAGTTACTCCAAGTTGATGTTAAGTTACTCCAAGTTGATGTTAAGTTACTCCAAGTTGACGTTAAGTTACTCCAAGTTGACGTTAAGTTACTCCAAGTTGACGTTAAGTTACTCCAAGTTGACGTTAAGTTACTCCAAGTTGACGTTAAGTTACTCCAAGTTGATGTTAAGTTACTCCAAGTTGATGTTAAGTTACTCCAAGTTGACGTTAAGTTACTCCAAGTTGACGTTAAGTTACTCCAAGTTGATGTTAAGTTACTCCAAGTTGACGTTAAGTTACTCCAAGTTGACGTTAAGTTACTCCAAGTTGACGTTAAGTTACTCCAAGTTGACGTTAAGTTACTCCAAGTTGATGTTAAGTTACTCCAAGTTGACGTTAAGTTACTCCAAGTTGATGTTAAATTACTCCAAGTTGACGTTAAGTTACTCCAAGTTGACGTTAAGTTACTCCAAGTTGACGTTAAGTTACTCCAAGTTGACGTTAAGTTACTCCAAGTTGACGTTAAGTTACTCCAAGTTGACGTTAAGTTACTCCAAGTTGACGTTAAGTTACTCCAAGTTGACGTTAAGTTACTCCAAGTTGATGTTAAGTTACTCCAAGTTGACGTTAAGTTACTTTAAAACATTCACAAAACTCTAACTTATGTATTAACCGTGAGCATAAGTTCTCTTAATTTCTTATTACTTATTTTCTTGCTTGCCTGTTTTGTTTACTTTTTTATTTACATACGTACTTGCTTACTTCTTGCTTATTTCCATATCCTCTTCCTTGTTTAAACATTTGCTTGCTTGCTTACTTATTAACTCGTTTATTTAAGTGCGTCTTTACATATTTGCTTGTTTGTTTACTTGCCTGTTTGCTTACTTACTTACCAATATCTATTAGCTTTCTTACTAATTTACCTACTTGTTTATTCACAAATCTGTCATTCTTGCTTATTTCTTACTAAAGTCTTGACATAAGCAAGGAGTGTTCTCCCAGCAAGCTGAGGAGACTAACACAAGGGCCAGGTCGTGCTGGCCAGCAAGCTGAGGAGGCTAACACAAGGGCCAGGTCGTGCTGGTCAGCAAGCTGAGGAGGCTAACACAAGGGCCAGGTCGTGCTGGCCAGCAAGCTGAGGAGGCTAACACAAGGGCCAGGTCGTGCTGGTCAGCAAGCTGAGGAGGCTAACACAAGGGCCAGGTCGTGCTGGTCAGCAAGCTGAGGAGGCTAACACAAGGGCCAGGTCGTGCTGGTCAGCAAGCTGAGGAGACTAACACAAGGGCCAGGTCGTGCTGGCCAGCAAGCTGAGGAGACTAACACAAGGGCCAGGTCGTGCTGGCCAGCAAGCTGAGGAGACTAACACAAGGGCCAGGTCGTGCTGGCCAGCAAGCTGAGGAGACTAACACAAGGGCCAGGTCGTGCTGGCCAGCAAGCTGAGGAGACTAACACAAGGGCCAGGTCGTGCTGGCCAGCAAGCTGAGGAGACTAACACAAGGGCCAGGTCGTGCTGGCCAGCAAGCTGAGGAGACTAACACAAGGGCCAGGTCGTGCTGGCCAGCAAGCTGAGGAGACTAACACAAGGGCCAGGTCGTGCTGGCCAGCAAGCTGAGGAGACTAACACAAGGGCCAGGTCGTGCTGGCCAGCAAGCTGAGGAGGCTAACACAAGGGCCAGGTCGTGCTGGCCAGCAAGCTGAGGAGACTAACACAAGGGTAAGGTCGTGCTGGCCAGCAAGCTGAGGAGACTAACACAAGGGCCAGGTCGTGCTGGCCAGCAAGCTGAAGAAGCTAACACAAGGGCCAGGTCGTGCTGGCCAGCAAGCTGAGGAGACTAACACAAGGGCCAGGTCGTGCTGGCCAGCAAGCTGAGGAGACTAACACAAGGGCCAGGTCGTGCTGGCCAGCAAGCTGAGGAGACTAACACAAGGGCCAGGTCGTGCTGGCCAGCAAGCTGAGGAGGCTAACACAAGGGCCAGGTCGTGCTGGCCAGCAAGCTGAGGAGGCTAACACAAGGGCCAGGTCGTGCTGGCCAGCAAGCTGAGGAGACTAACACAAGGGCCAGGTCGTGCTGGCCAGCAAGCTGAGGAGACTAACACAAGGGCCAGGGCGTGCTGCCAGCCTGAGGAGCTAACACAAGGGCCAGCTGAGGAGACTAACACAAGGGCCAGGTCGTGCTGGCCAGCAAGCTGAGGAGACTAACACAAGGGCCAGGTCGTGCTGGCCAGCAAGCTGAGGAGACTAACACAAGGGCCAGGTCGTGCTGGCCAGCAAGCTGAGGAGACTAACACAAGGGCCAGGTCGTGCTGGCCAGCAAGCTGAGGAGGCTAACACAAGGGCCAGGTCGTGCTGGCCAGCAAGCTGAGGAGGCTAACACAAGGGCCAGGTCGTGCTGGCCAGCAAGCTGAGGAGGCTAACACAAGGGCCAGGTCGTGCTGGCCAGCAAGCTGAGGAGACTAACACAAGGGCCAGGTCGTGCTGGCCAGCAAGCTGAGGAGACTAACACAAGGGCCAGGTCGTGCTGGCCAGCAAGCTGAGGAGGCTAACACAAGGGCCAGGTCGTGCTGGCCAGCAAGCTGAGGAGGCTAACACAAGGGCCAGGTCGTGCTGGCCAGCAAGCTGAGGAGGCTAACACAAGGGCCAGGTCGTGCTGGCCAGCAAGCTGAGGAGACTAACACAAGGGCCAGGTCGTGCTGGCCAGCAAGCTGAGGAGACTAACACAAGGGCCAGGTCGTGCTGGCCAGCAAGCTGAGGAGGCTAACACAAGGGCCAGGTCGTGCTGGCCAGCAAGCTGAGGAGACTAACACAAGGGCCAGGTCGTGCTGGCCAGCAAGCTGAGGAGGCTAACACAAGGGCCAGGTCGTGCTGGCCAGCAAGCTGAGGAAGCTAACACAAGGGCCAGGTCGTGCTGGCCAGCAAGCTGAGGAGACTAACACAAGGGCCAGGTCGTGCTGGCCAGCAAGCTGAGGAGACTAACACAAGGGCCAGGTCGTGCTGGCCAGCAAGCTGAGGAGGCTAACACAAGGGCCAGGTCGTGCTGGTCAGCAAGCTGAGGAGGCTAACACAAGGGCCAGGTCGTGCTGGCCAGCAAGCTGAGGAGACTAACACAAGGGCCAGGTCGTGCTGGCCAGCAAGCTGAGGAGACAAACACAAGGGCCAGGTCGTGCTGGCCAGCAAGCTGAGGAGGCTAACACAAGGGCCAGGTCGTGCTGGCCAGCAAGCTGAGGAGACTAACACAAGGGCCAGGTCGTGCTGGCCAGCAAGCTGAGGAGACTAACACAAGGGCCAGGTCGTGCTGGTCAGCAAGCTGAGGAGGCTAACACAAGGGCCAGGTCGTGCTGGCATGAAAGACAAGCAGCAGTAATGTGGGATTATCACAGTGGTATGTGGAGAGACAAGCTTACCGCCTGGCCACGTTGCTGCCATCAACATAGTTAAACTCTGGCCAGCTATATTCTCCAGCTCACCTCCCTCGTCATCATCATAAACTCTGGCCAGCTATATTCTCCAGCTCACCTCCCTCGTCATCAACATAAACTCTGGCCAGCTATATTCTCCAGCCCACCTTCCTCGTCATCAACATAAACTCTGGCCGGCTATATTCTCCAGCTCACCTTCCTCGTCATCAACATAAACTCTGGCCAGCTATATTCTCCAGCTCACCTCCCTCGTCATCAACATAAACTCTGGCCAGCTATATTCTCCAGCTCAACTCCTTCGTCATCAACATAAACTCTGGCCAGCTATATTCTCCAGCTCAACTCCCTCGTCATCAACATAAACTCTGGCCAGCTATATTCTCCAGCTCACCTCCCTCGTCATCAACATAAACTCTGGCCAGCTATATTCTCCAGCTCAACTCCCTCGTCATCAACATAAACTCTGGCCAGCTATATTCTCCAGCTCACCTCCCTCGTCATCAACATAAACTCTGGCCAGCTATATTCTCCAGCTCACCTCCCTCGTCATCAACATAAACTCTGGCCAGCTATATTCTCCAGCTCACCTCCCTCGTCATCAACATAAACTCTGACCAGCTATATTCTCCAGCTCACCTCCCTCGTCATCAACATAAACTCTGGCCAGCTATATTCTCCAGCTCACCTCCCTCGTCATCATCATAAACTCTGGCCAGCTATATTCTCCAGCTCACCTCCCTCGTCATCAACATAAACTCTGGCCAGCTATATTCTCCAGCTCACCTCCCTCGTCATCAACATAAACTCTGACCAGCTATATTCTCCAGCTCACCTTCCTCGTCATCAACATAAACTCTGGCCAGCTATATTCTCCAGCTCAACTCCATCGTCATCAACATAAACTCTGGCCAGCTATATTCTCCAGCTCAACTCCATCGTCATCAACATAAACTCTGACCAGCTATATTCTCCAGCTCACCTCCCTCGTCATCAACATAAACTCTGGCCAGCTATATTCTCCAGCTCAACTCCATCGTCATCTACATAAACTCTGGCCAGCTATATTCTCCAGCTCACCTCCCTCGTCATCAACATAAACTCTGGCCAGCTATATTCTCCAGCTCACCTCCCTCGTCATCAACATAAACTCTGGCCAGCTATATTCTCCAGCTCAACTCCTTCGTCCGTCAAGTGTCAAATTTTTGTTAGTGGCAGGAAATTCTGCACTGACGGCTGGTTTCACTCTTGCAACTTTCTCCGCCAGAAACCTATTTTTTTTTTAAACTCCGTTCAGCTGAACATATAGTCTGCAACACCAAGGATAAATATCCTTAAAATAAATTTAATAAATATTACGTTTGTTTTTACAAATAAGAAAAGAATGTGTTGAGTTTCCAGGTATAACTTTATCGTGCTGACGACGCAGATAAAAATAATGAAATTAAAATTCCTAGCGTTCTCTTCATATATTACGCAAAACCATTTTAGGATTCCACTCAGCAAGCAACACTCTGATGTTTTAGTTCATTTTTACCTCCCTCTTGAATATTTAAACTCACAATATTGAGTACTGTATATTTCACTATCATACTGGAACCCTCTTCAGCAACAACTGTAATGGGAAGGAAGTATTGCAGAGCCTTCATGGGTCAGTTCACATGACCTTACAATGACCTACCAACAAGTTACCTCTCAACTTTGTGAGATGTAAAGTTTACTCTGACGAAGCCAGTGGTCGACGCCATTCTTTTTTCACGTGACTACACACACACACACACACACACACACACACACAGTGGGAGAAGCACTGCCAAGAAATTTTAATGAAAATAAGAAAAAAAATTGGAGTGAGTTAAACAAGTTAAGAAAGCCTAGGGAAAGTATGGATTTGTCAGTTAAAAACAGAGTAGGGGAGTTAGTAGATGGGGAGATGGAGGTATTAGGTAGATGGCGAGAATATTTTGAGGAACTTTTAAATGTTGAGGAAGAAACAGAGGCAGTAATTTCATGCACTGGTCAGGGAGGTATACCATCTTTTAGGAGTGAAGAAGAGCAGATTGTAAGTGTGGTGGAGGTACGTGAGGCATTACGTAGAATGAAAGGGGGTAAAGCAGCTGGAACTGACGGGATCATGACAGAAATGTTAAAAGCAGGGGGGGATATAGTGTTGGAGTGGTTGGTATTTTTGTTTAATAAATGTATGAAATAGGGGAAGGTACCTAGGGATTGGCGGAGAGCGTGTATAGTCCCTTTATATAAAGGGAAAGGGGACAAAAGAGATTGTAAAAATTATAGAGGAATAAGTTTACTGAGTATACCAGGAAAAGTATACGGTAGGGTTATAATTGAAAGAATTAGAGGTAAGACAGAATGTAGGATTGCGGATGAGCAAGGAGGCTTCAGAGTGGGTAGGGGATGTGTAGATCAAGTGTTTACATTGAAGCATATATGTGAACAGTATTTAGATAAAGGTAGGGAAGTTTTTATTACATTTATGGATTTAGAAAAGGCATATGATAGAGTGGATAGGGGAGCAATGTGGCAGATGTTGCAAGTATATGGAATAGGTGGTACGTTACTAAATGCTCTAAAGATTTTTATGATAGTGAGACTCAGGTTAGGGTGTGTAGAATAGAGGGAGACTACTTCCCGGTAAAAGTAGGTCTTAGACAGGGATGTGTAATGTCACCATGGTTGTTTAATATATTTATAGATGGGGTTGTAAAAGAAGTAAATGCTAGGGTGCTCGGGAGAGGGGTGGGATTAAATTATGGGGAATCAAATACAAATTGGGAATTGACACAGTTACTTTTTTGCTGATGATACTGTGCTTATGGGAGATTCTAAAGAAAAATTGCAAAGCTTAGTGGACGAGTTTGGGAGTGTGTGTAAAGGTAGAAAGTTGAAAGTGAACATAGAAAAGAGTAAGGTGATGAGGGTATCAAATGATTTAGATGAAGAAAAATTGGATATCAAATTGGGGAGGAGGAGTATGGAAGAAGTGAATGTTTTCAGATACTTGGGAGTTGACGTGTCGGTGGATGGATTTATGAAGGATGAGGTTAATCAAAGAATTGATGAAGGAAAAAAGGTGAGTGGTGCGTTGAGGTATATGTGGAGACAAAAAACATAGTATAGTAGTACCAACACTCTTATATGGGTGTGAAGCTTGGGTGGTAAATGCAGCAGCGAGGAGACGGTTGGAGGCAGTGGAGATGTCCTGTCTAAGGGCAATGTGTGGTGTAAATATTATGCAGAAAATTCGGAGTGTGGAAATTAGGAGAAGGTGTGGAGTTAATAAAAGCATTAGTCAGAGGGCTGAAGAGGGTTTGTTGAGGTGGTTTGGTCATTCAGAGAGAATGGATCAAAGTAGAATGACATGGAAAGCGTTTAAATCTGTAGGGAAAGGAAGGCGGGGTAGGGGTCATCCTCGAAAAGGTTGGAAGGAAGGGGTAAGGGAGGTTTCGTGGGAGAGGGGCTTGGACTTCCAGCAGGCGTGTAAGTTATGTGAAAGTGTTGAATGATGATGAAAGTATTTTCTTTTGGAGGATTTTCTTTCTTTTTGGATCATCCTGCCTCGGTGGGAGACGGCCGACTTGTTTAAAATAAAAATATGTATATATGTATATATATATTTATTATTTTATTATCACACTGGCCGATTCCCACCAAGGCAGGGTGGCCCGAAAAAGAAAAATTTTCACCATCATTCACTCCATCACTGTCTTGCCAGAAGGGTGCTTTACACTACAGTTTTTAAACTGCAACATTAACACCCCTCCTTCAGAGTGCAGGCACTGTACTTCCCATCTCCAGGACTCAAGTCCGGCCTGCCGGTTTCCCTGAATCCCTTCATAAATGTTACTTTGCTCACACTCCAACAGCACGTCAAGTATTAAAAACCATTTGTCTCCATTCACTCCTATCAAACACGCTCACGCATGCCTGCTGGAAGTCCAAGCCCCTCGCACACAAAACCTCCTTTACCTCCTCCCTCCAACCTTTCCTAGGCCGACTCCTACCCCGCCTTCCTTCCGCTACAGACTGATACACTCTTGAAGTTATTCTGTTTCGCTCCATTCTCTCCACATGTCCGAACCACCTCAACAACCCTTCCTCAGCCCTCTGGACAACAGTTTTGGTAATCCCGCACCTCCTCCTAACTTCCAAACTACGAATTCTCTGCATTATATTCACACCACACACTGCCCTCAGACATGACATCTCCATTGCCTCCAGCCTTCTCCTCGCTGCAACATTCATCACCCATGCTTCACACCCATATAAGAGCGTTGGTAAAACTATACTCTCATACATTCCCCTCTTTGCCTCCAAGGACAAAGTTCTTTGTCTCCACAGACTCCTAAGTGCACCACTCACCCTTTTCCCCTCAATCAATCAATATATATATATATATATATATATATATATATATATATATATATATATATATATATATATATATATATATATATATATATATATATATATATATATATATATATATATATATATATATATATATATATATATATATATATATATATATATATATATATATATATATATATATATATATATATATATATATATATATATATATATATATATATATAAATGCAAAACAACCACTGTGAAAGACTAGAGAAATTCCAAGCGCTTTCGTGACTACTCACATTATCAAGGAACTATGAAAGTAAAGCATCCAAGGAAGGTATGTAAGGGTCTGGCCAACAACTCACTATCAGATCCCACAACAGTTAAACACCTGACGCGCGCCGGCCCAACTGGACAGGTTCTTTGCACAACCCACCAACAAACTATTCTACCCAAGAAAAAATTAAAAATTATTATTTGTCCAGTGCATTATTAAATTCTTCCCAAATTCTATTAATTATAAATGGATCTAATTTATATAAACCAAAGGAAATATTCATATTATTGTCAAAACTGCTTTTTATGAAACAAGATTCAATTATATTCCTGTCGACCATGGACTTGCTTGATACTACTTTCTCAACTTTCTCAACTACATGGAATTTTTTGAAACAAGGTTGCTTAACACAATCCTCCCTAATAGAGCTAAATGGTTCAGATATTTTGATGATATTTTGTGTCTTATGCCCAAAAATGTAGATATACACCATTTCCTTGGAAAATTAAAATAGCTAAGCCCATTCTATAAACTTTACTGTTGAGTTTGGAGAAAATAACTCATTGCCTTTTCTAGATGTTTTAATTATTAAGGGTAATAATGAATTCAAATTTAAAATTTACATAAAACCTACAAATAACTGTTCCTATGTCCACTATTATTCCTCGCATCAAGATAGAGTCAAACTGTCTGTTTTCTCATCAATGTTTTTGAGAGCTTTACGAATTTGTAGTCCAGAGTTCATAGATGAAGAAATATCCAAAATTTATGAAATAGGTAATGATTTAAAATACCCAAGAAATGTAATTGATAAATCTTTTAAAGTTGCTAGAAATACTTTTTACAATCCAAAAAGGGACAACCAGCCTTATTCAACTAAAAATATGTTGGTTCTCCCTTACCATGAAAACTTGGTTGATATGCCTTCTCTTCTTAAGACTTTTAATATTAAAGTTGTATTCAAAAATCTTGATACAGTAAAAAAAACTTTTGATAAAGAATTCCCCCCAAAATGCTGATGGATGTGTCTATAAGATTCCTTGTAAAATTTGCTATAAAGTTTATTACGGTCAAACTGGTAAAAATCTCGAACTAAGATTAAAACAACATAAATATAGCATTAGAACTGGACAAGATTCCAATGCTCTATTTATTCATGTAAGAGATTTTAAACATCCAATTGATTTTCAAAAAGTTGAGAAAGTAGTATCAAGCAAGTCCATGGTCGACAGGAATATAATTGAATCTTGTTTCATAAAAAGCAGTTTTGACAATAATATGAATATTTCCTTTGGTTTATATAAATTAGATCCATTTATAATTAATAGAATTTGGGAAGAATTTAATAATACATTGGACAAATAATATTTTTTAAAACAGACTATATGTCTGATACTTCAACGTTGATATTATTCCTGACGCAGCTGTTCAACCTCCCCTAACGAACATCACTACTCTGCCTCAACAAACATCACTACTCTGCCTCAACAAACACCACTACTCTGCCTCAACAAACGTCACTACTCTGCCTCAACAAACATCACTACTCTGCCTCAACAAACATCACTACTCTGCCTCAACAAACATCACTACTCTGCCTCAACAAACATCACTACTCTGCCTCAACAAACATCACTACTCTGCCTCAACAAACATCACTACTCTGCCTCAACAAACATCACTACTCTGCCTCAACAAACATCACTACTCTGCCTCAACAAACATCACTACTCTGCCTCAACAAACATCACTACTCTGCCTCAACAAACATCACTACTCTGCCTCAACAAACATCACTACTCTGCCTCAACAAACATCACTACTCTGCCTCAACAAACATCACTACTCTGCCTCAACAAACATCACTACTCTGCCTCAACAAGCATCACTACTCTGCCTCAACAAACATCACTACTCTGCCTCAACAAACATCACTACTCTGCCTCAATATACATCACTACTCTGCCTCAACAAACATCACTACTCTGCTTCAACAAATATCACTACTCTGCCTCAATAACATTACTACTCTGCCTCAATATACATCACTACTCTGCCTCAACAAACATCACTACTCTGCTTCAACAAATATCACTACTCTGCCTCAATATACATCACTACTCTGCCTCAACAAACATCACTACTCTGCCTCAACAAACATCACTACTCTGCCTCAACAAGCATCACTACTCTGCCTCAACAAGCATCACTACTCTGCCTCAACAAACATCACTACTCTGCCTCCACAAGCATCACTACTCTGCCTCAACAAACATCACTACTCTGCCTCAACAAGCATCACTACTCTGTCTCAACAAACATCACTACTCTGCCTCAACAAGCATCACTACTCTGCCTCAACAAGCATCACTACTCTGCCTCAACAAACATCACTACTCTGCCTCAACAAACATCACTACTCTGCCTCAACAAACATCACTACTCTGCCTCAACAAACATCACTACTCTGCCTCAACAAACATCACTACTCTGTCTCAACAAACATCACTACTCTGCCTCAACAAACATCACTACTCTGCCTCAACAAACATCACTACTGTGCCTCAACAAACATCACTACTCTGCGTCAATAAACATCACTACTCTGCCTCAACAAGCATCACTACTCTGCCTCAGCAAACATCACTACTCTGCCTCAACAAACATCACTACTCTGCCTCAACAAACATCACTACTCTGCCTCAACAAACATCACTACTCTGCCTCAACAAACATCACTACTCTGCCTCAACAAACGTCACTACTCTGCCTCAACAAACATCACTACTCTGCCTCAACAAACATCACTACTCTGCCTCAACAAACATCACTACTCTGCCTCAACAAACATCACTACTCTGCCTCAACAAGCATCACTGCTCTGCCTCAACAAGCATCACTACTCTGCCTCAACTAACATCACTACTCTGCCTCAACAAACATCACTACTCTGCCTCAACAAACATCACTACTCTGCCTCAACAAACATCACTACTCTGCCTCAACAAACATCACTACTCTGTCTCAACAAACATCACTACTCTTCCTCAACAAACATCACTACTCTGCCTCAACAAACATCACTACTCTGCCTCAACAAACATCACTACTCTGCCTCAACAAACATCACTACTCTGCCTCAACAAACATCACTACCCTGCCTCAACAAACATCACTACTCTGCCTCAACAAACATCACTACTCTGCCTCAACAAACAACACTACTCTGCCTCAACAAACATCACTACTCTGCCTCAACAAACATCACTACTCTGCCTCAACAAACATCACTACTCTGCCTCAACAAACATCACTACTCTGCCTCAACAAACATCACTACTCTGCCTCAACAAACATCTCTACTCTGCCTCAACAAACATCACTACTCTGCCTCAATAAACATCACTACTCTGCCTCAACAAACATCACTACTCTGCCTCAACAAACCTCACTACACTGCCTCAACAAACATCACTACTCTGCCTCAACAAACATTACTACTCTGCCTCAACAAACATCACTACTCTGCCTCAATAAACATCACTACTCTGCCTCAACAAACATCACTACTCTGCCTCAATAAACATCATTACTCTGCCTCAATAAATATCACAACTCTGCCTCAACAAACATCACTACTCTGCCTCAATAAACATCACTACTCTGCCTCAACAAGCATCACTACTCTGCCTCAATAAACATCATTACTCTGCCTCAATAAACATCACTACTCTGCCTCAACAAGCATCACTACTCTGCCTCAACAAACATCACTACTCTGCCTCAATAAACATCATTACTCTGCCTCAATAAACATCATTACTCTGCCTCAACAAACATCACTACTCTGCCTCAATAAACATCACTACTCTGCCTCAGTAAACATCACTGCTCTGCCTCAATAAACATCACTACTCTGCCTCAATAAACATCACAACTCTGCCTCAACAAACATCACTACTCTGCCTCAATAAACATCACTTCTCTGCCTCAACAAACATCACTTCTCTGCCTCAATAAACATCACAACTCTGCCTCAACAAACATCACTTCTCTGCCTCAACAAACACCACTACTCTGCCTCAACAAACATCACTACTCTGCCTCAACAAACATCACTACTCTGCCTCAACAAACATCACTTCTCTGCCTCAATAAACATCACAACTCTGCCTCAACAGACATCACTTCTCTGCCTCAACAAAAGCCACTACTCTGCCTCAACAAACACCACTACTCTGCCTCAATATACGTCATTACTCTGCCTCAACAAACATCACTGCTCTGCCTCAATAAACATCACAACTCTGCCTCAACAAACATCACTTCTCTGCCTCAACAAACGCCACTACTCTGCCTCAACAAACATCACTACTCTGCCTCAATATACGTCATTACTCTGCCTCAACAAACATCACTGCTCTGCCTCAATATACATCATTACTCTGCCTCAACAAACATCACTACTCTGCCTCAATATACATCATTACTCTGCCTCAACAAACATCACTACTCTGCCTCAATATACATCACTACTCTGCTTCAACAAACATCACTACTCTGCCTCAATATACATCGCTACTCTTATTTAGCTTCAGTCGGTCTATCTGCTTCACAACCATTTCACTAGCGACTGTGATGTTACATAATTTATCTTCTTCTAGCCCAGGAACCTTGTCCTCTATTTTTACTTCTACCTGAGATTCCCAGCAGCCCAGTGATGACCTAATCAAGACCCGCATAACACTAACATGTGTGGATACCCAGAATGATATAAATCAACTGCAGAAATCACCCAAAAGTTCACAAATTACCAACTAATAGGACTCGTACTACCACCTCCTACCCCGCTGCCACTGAAGTGATACTCCACAACATTCACCCATCGCCTACTATTCACCCGAAGCCACAGCCAATGGACAAGGGTCAGAGCAATAAAGAAGATCCAGTAACCAGCTAAGGACTCCTAACATCAAAGGTGAGAGCAGTAATAACACGAGGAAAACTTGTGGTACTGCCAGCCAGGACACAACCCTCATCACCCACCGGCACCACCACAACACATGACAGACAACAACAAACATGGCCGCCGCCACAGTCCAAGATAACTCCTTCCCAGTATTTGATGTCAAGAAGATCACCGACCCAGAAATCGCTAAACTCCTTACAATTCAGAACCAAACGATCACCAAACTAACTCAAGAAATGCAGGAACTAAAGGCTAGCAATGCAGATTACCTCAACAAGATCACTGCTCTAGAACATAAACTAGACACTCTAGAACAACAAAGCAACAACACCCACACCCAGTCCCTAGACACCATCAACACTCTAAAAGACCAAGTCACCCTACTTACTACCAACATTACAGAGGAAAGATCAAGAGTGGACCAACAACTTGCCAATGTCATAACCAACTTCCAAGACCATAATGACCAACAGCAGCTATCTGACGCTGTTGTAGTTAACAGCAAACATCTCCCAGCCACAGTCACCCAAGAGACCTGCATGGAGACCACCCTACAGCTTATCAAGGACCACCTTCGCCTTAACATACGTAGTGATGACCTAAAGGATTGCAAACTGATGGGCTACCAAGCAGGTAAAAAAACAGTGCTGTTAAAATTCCAAACTAGCCTATAAAGAAACAACCTACTAAAAACATCTATTTCTATGAAAACTGATGTTTACGTCAATGATGCCTTACCAAAATAAGACAAAACCTTCTTTATCGGCTAAGAAAATTACGCTATGCCCAAAAAATCCACCAGTGCTTTGTGAGGGATGGAAAAATCGCAGTTAGGAAACAGCCCACTGGGAAGAGATACTTCATCTCTACAGAACATGACCTTAAAACATTCCTAAGTGAGGCTGGACTAACAGAATCAGAGTAAAGTGCAGATAATACCCATAGTCCACCGTTAGTGTTATATTGTCATAAATTTGTGTCCCCATAAAATTCTAATACTCCAACTACTTTTAATTGTCATTGTTGTATTCAACGATCATTCTACCTCATAGTCTTAATTGTGTTTAATATCTACAGAATCTATCTCCTTTTTTACAACTTACCACATCACTGTTCCATCTTATTTTATTATAAACTAACCATAACTTGTCTTCAATAATTCTACCTCACTTTAAAAAATACTCAATTGCCCAATTTTATTCTAAATCCCTATTATTGCCCAATTTTACTTTAAACTATATTGATCAAACTTATTGTAAACTTCTTTTATTGACCATTTTTATTCCATACTTTTTTAACCTAGTATTTTCAACTACAACTTTTATATCATCCTGTCTACCATCTTACTAGCATATTATAACCAAGTCATTGCCATTTTTATTTTTATCATTTTTTTTTATTATTCTTTTGCTACCTTAATTTGTGTATTTTATCCTGTCAATTTAAATCTAATTATACTCTAATTCTTGTAAACAACTTATATAAGACCTTAGTGAAATTACAATTGAGAGTCTTGTTCCTTTATTATATTATTAGATTAATCACAGTTTTACTCTAGCTCATTCTAGCTCAATACATAGTCAATACCAAATTCACTATATTAGACCATAGTGCAATTACTAGTGAGAGACTGGTGCTATTTGTAATTTGTATTTTTATATTATTAGAATCACGTTGACCCTGATCTAAACCTCCATAATCTGACACCCAATCAAAACCTATTGGAAAGTAACTGCCTTTATTACACAGTATCACAAGCCAGCACTATCCTAAACAATGCTAAAAGTCTATCAGTACTTAACTACAACATCAGGTCCTTAAGCAAACACTATGATGACCTCTTAGCACTCCTTGAATCACTAAAGACACCCTTCTCCTGCATTATTCTTACTGAGACCTGGCACAATAGATATCTACCCTCTACCAGGATACACAGCAATTCACAACTGCAGACCAAACCAAGTTGGGGGTGGTATTGCAATCTATTACTCTAACCAATTATCTTGTATTAGAACCACTTGCTTTAGTGATGAATATGGTGAATACATTTTTGCTAATTTTACTGTAAAAAACCTTAAGACACCTATAACAATCGGTGCCATTTACCGGATACCTCACACAAACATCCCAAATTTCAGTGAGAAATTAAAGTCACTAATAACAAACAGACAAATGAATAAGCACCACCTTCTCTTAGCTGGAGACTTCAACATCAACCTTGGCTTACTACATGATCAGCCTGTAACTGATTTCATCAACAATATGAACAACACACTTCTCATACCAACAATAACTAAACCAACCAGGCTCACTGAGACAAGTGCAACCATAATAGACCACATATGGACCAATATACTAGCCCCCCTTAAATCAGGGATAATCACAGATAGCACTACAGACCACTACCCTACCTTCCTCCTGACAAACATTAGTAAACCACCACTTGAATACAACAAAGTCTCATTTAGACTCCATGACGAGGCCTCAATAAGGAAGTTCACAGCTGACCTAGAGATTGTTGACTGGCCTACAGAATTCTCCAAGGCCAATGGTATTGATGACTGGACAGACATTTTTCTTAACAAATTACTTAGACTATACAACAAAAATTGTCCTATAAAAACGAAACAGATCACAAACAAACGGCTTGGTTGCCCATGGCTAACCAGCACCATTCTGAAATCCATTGACAAACACCAATATGAAAAGCAATATAGACAGGGCTTAATACACGAAGATATTCTTAAACACTATTCATCAGTTCTCACCAAAGTAATAAAGAAAGCCAAACAACTATACTACTCCAGTAGATTCACAGACACTAGAGGAGATATAAAAAAGACCTGGAAAACACTCTCTCAGATTCTAGGGACCCACAAACTGAAAAAACAAGAATATTGTCCTAACTAAACCTAATGAAACACCACTACATCCCACTGACACAGCTAACAAGATAAACGACTTCTTCTCAACCATAGGATCTAATCTCGCCAATAAAATCCCACATACCAATGCCCATGCCGTGGACTACCTAGATGGGAATTTCCCAAATTCCTTCTATCTTGCACCAACTGAGCCCTCGGAAGTCACCGACATTATAAAGTCACTTAAAAATAACTCAGAGAATCTGTCTAATGTCCCACCATTGCTGTACAAGCGAGCGGCCCATATCCTTTCGCATGCTATTTCATTACTTTTTAACAAGTCACTAGAAACTAGCACCTTCCCGAAACTACTCAAGATGGCAAGGGTTACACCAATACATAAAGGTGGTGACCCTACAGACTTAAACAACTATAGGCCAATATCAAACTTACCATTGCTATCCAAAATCTTTGAGAAACTCGTGCACAGGAGACTATATTCATTTATAACAGCACAAAACATACTCAACCCCTGCCAATTTGGATTTAGGAAAAATAAAAGCACTAATGATGCAATCATAAAAATGCTAGATCTGCTTTACACAGCATTGGAAAATAAGGAATATCCACTAGGAATTTTTATTGACCTAAGAAAAGCTTTTGACACAGTAGACCACGACATCCTACTCCACAAACTTGACCATTACGGTATAAGAGGCCATGTGCTTGCTTATTTCAAATCTTACCTTACTAATAGGTATCAGTATGTCACCATTAAAGACACAGCATCAACAACACGGCCACTTGATACTTGAGTTCCGCAGGGAAGTGTCCTTGGTCCCCTGCTCTTCCTCATATACATCAATGATCTTCCAAACGTATCCCAACACCTGAAACCCATTCTCTTTGCTGACGACACGACTTATGTCATCTCTCACCCTAATCTTGCCA
Source organism: Cherax quadricarinatus (assembly GCF_038502225.1). Classification (NCBI taxonomy): domain Eukaryota; kingdom Metazoa; phylum Arthropoda; class Malacostraca; order Decapoda; family Parastacidae; genus Cherax; species Cherax quadricarinatus. The sequence goes on from NC_091300.1 coordinate 63,127,155, forward strand.
CCCTCAACACCATTGTTAACGAGGAGCTGATCAAAATATCGACTTGGATGACAGCCAATAAACTTACGCTTAACACTGACAAAACCTACTATATTATGTTTGGTAGCAGAGCAGGAGATGCACAAATTAACATTAAGATCGACAACACTCTAATTACCAGACATAATGAGGGTAAATTCCTAGGCCTATACCTTGACAACAACCTGAATTTCAGCACCCATATCCAACACATAACCAAAAAAGTATCCAAAACGGTTGGGATCCTCTCCAAGATATGATACTGCGTGCCGCAAGATGCCCTTCTCACACTATACTACTCACTTATTTATCCATACCTCACCTATGCTATTTGTGCTTGGGGATCAACTGCAGCAACACACCTAAAGCCAATAATAACCCAACAAAAAGCTGCAGTAAGAATAATCACTAAATCCCATCTCTGGCAACACACCCCCCCACTCTTCATAGATCTAAACTTACTCCCTGTTCAGTACATCCACACTTACTACTGTGCAATCTACATCTACAGGACCTTAAACTCCAATATCAACCTTGACCTAAAACGCTTTCTTGATAGTTGTGACAGAACCCACAGGCATAACACCAGACACAAACATCTCTACGACATTCCCCATGTCCTACTACACCTTTGCAAAAGTTCAATGTATGTCAAAGGCCCTAAAATCTGGAACACCCTACCTGAGAACTCTAGAACTGCAGACACATTCATCACCTTCAAAACTACCATTAGAAAACATCTTATCTCCCTGATACACCCTATCAACTAACTACACGAATACCAGCTGGTTGTTCACACTTACACTCACTCACCCATTTGACAATAAACAGAAATATTAATCTCAATCTTAAAATAATGAATCCTATGATACTCTAATACTGAAACTATGTACTGCGCCAAAACAAAAGCATTCACATTGCTAAACTCACAAACTAGTATTTAGTCACTTAGCCATAATACCAACTTACCTCATAATTTGTAATATTTTAAAATAAAGAATTAAACTAAGTCTGCTAGGCCGTACACTCTGTAATGCCTAGCCATGCTAGGCGTTCTAGTGGTACACTCTGTAATCATTATTTAACTACATGTAAACCACACAACAACCAAATTCTGTAAATTCAACATTGTAATCTTTATAGAGAATAAACTTTGAATTTGAATTTGAATTGAAAACTATAAAAATTAATTACTGGAATATTGTTAGTGTCTTCCTGTGTAAAAACCGAGAGAAAATAATTATTTAAAATCGAGCACATTTCATTCTCTTTGTCAGTAAGATGCCCATAGTTATTTTTAAGGGGACCTATCTTTTCTCTAACTTTTGTTCTATAGACCTGGAAAAAACTTTTTGGGTTAGTTTTAGAATCTCTAGCAACTTTAATTTCATAGTCCCTTTTAGCTTTTCTTATCCCCTTTTTAATGTCCCTCTTAATGTCAATATACTGATTCATAAGATGACCCTCACCTCTTTTGATACGCCTATAAATTCCTTTCTTATGCCCTAGTAGATATTTCAGTCTATTAATCATCCATTTTGGGTCATTTCTATTTGATCTAATTTCTTTAGACGGGATAAACGTACGTTCTTTGAGCAGCATGTATAGTGTTCAGAAAACTGTCATATTGACAGCTCTCTTCGTTACCCCAGTCAACAGATGATAAGTGTTCTCTAAGCCCATCGTAATCTGCTAAGCGAAAATCTGGGACTGTTACTGAGTTATCGCTACTATCGTACTTCCATTCAATGCTAAATGTAATTGATTTGTGGTCGCTAGCACCCAGTTCCTCTGAAATTTCTAAATTATTAACAAGGGATTCATTGTTTGCCAGAACTAAGTCAAGCAGGTTATTACCCCTTGTAGGTTCTGTCATAAACTGCTTCAAAAAACAATCCTGAACTACTTCTAAGAAGTCGTATGATTCTAAATTCCCAGTCAAGAAATTCCAATCAATATGACTGAAGTTAAAGTCTCCTAGAATTACTACACTATCGTGCCTTGTGGCCTTAACAATTTTCTCCCATAGTAGTCTCCCTTGGTCCCTATCTAAGTTTGGGGGACGGTATATCACGCCTAAAATCAGTTTTTCATGCCCCTCTGAAAATTCTATCCAAACAGACTCTGTATGTGTTACTTCAGACTTAATACCCGTTTTTATGCAACAGTTCAAGCGATCTCGAACATACAATGCCACCCCACCCCCCTTCCCGATACTTCTATCTACTTGGAACAATTTAAAACCCTGAATGTGACATTCCGCAGGCATGTCCCGACATTTTGAATTAAACCACGTCTCAGTAATGGCAAATACATCAATGTTACCTGCACTAGCAACTAATCTCAACTCGTCCATCTTATTCCTGGCTCTACGGCTATTAGCATAATAAACATTGAAAGACTCTCCTTTCTCTTTACCCTTCCTGCTCATTTCTGTTTTTCTACTAAACCTATTACTGTCCTTATCACCCAGTGTCACTGGCTTTTTAATATCTACCTCGTTCTGCTTATTACTAGTTCCCCTAGAACTCATAATATTACTACACTGGGACTTCACTGTTTTCCTGCCAAAACCCATACCACTAACTATTCCTAGTTTAAAGTCCTAACAGCTCCCTCCACTGCAGTTGCCAGTGCCCCCACCCCAGACCTAGATAAGTGAACCCCATCCCTGGCATACATGTCATTTCTGCCATAGAAGAGGTCCCAGTTGTCAATGAATGTTACCGCAATTTCCTTACAGTATTTGTCCAGCCAGCAATTGACACCAATTGCCCTGGACAACCATTCATTTCCAACTCCTCTCCTTGGCAAAATACCACATATGACAGGGTTCCCACCCTTCCTCCTAATTATTTCTATTGCTGACCTATATTACCTGGAGTTTATCTGGAGAGAGTTCCGGGGGTCAACGCCCCCGCGGCCCGGTCTGTGACCAGGCCTCCTGGTGGATCAGAGCCTGATCAACCAGGCTGTTGCTGCTGGCTGCACGCAAACCAACGTACGAGCCACAGCCCGGCTGGTCAGGAACCGACTTTAGGTGCTCGTCCAGTGCCAGCTTGAAGACTGCCAGGGGTCTGTTGGTAATTCCCCTTATGTATGCTGGGAGGCAGTTGAACAGTCTCGGACCATATTCACAATGCGGAACTCGCCTGCCATATTCCCAAAATTAATCCATCAGGCTTTTAAAAAACTCAAGGCACGGCGCTTTATATGATAGTTGCAGTTTCTGATACGTGGGATCAACATGTGTCCCGACTCGAATCCCTCTCTGAGAGGTTCAGAATCTTTCAACTGATAATAAACCTGAGTAAATCATCTTTTGGCCAGTCTGTTATTACTTTCTTAGGACATGACGCAGGTAGTGGCAAAGTTTGGTTATTAAGAATTATCCCGTCCCTCGGGATAAGAAGTCTCTGCAAGGTTCTTGGGTATGATAAGCTTCTTAAGAATATTCTGGAAAAACTTTGCAAATGTTGTAGCACCTAACCTCACTTATCATTCACAATAATAAATTTTGCTGGACTACAAATCGTAAATAGGCGTTTAACCGTGTTAAACGTCTATTATTCATTGCACGCATACTTTTGCCTCCCGATTTTTCATAAGCCTCTGTATTACTGGTTGATGCTTGTGCAGCGGGTACTGGTGCAGTTACTCCAAGCTTCTGTCAAATACCAGGCCTATCAACGGGCCTACTCCACCATAGAGATGAAGGCCTTGGAACTGGTACTTTCGCTGGAGTATTTCACATCACAAGTGGCCACAGTCTTCAGTGACCACAATCCTCTAACGTACTTTAACTCTGAAAAACAAGAACACTCGACTTATGTATTGGGCATTGCGGTAGCAACCGTACATTTTCCATACGCAAAGCTGAGGCCATCTCTAGAACATAATTTGTTAGTATGTGTGAGGGATAAAATGGGTAAGCTCTTTTTTCCCCCCTTATGCTCATAAGGTAAAATTTGAGTTAATCTGTCCATAAGGCCTTTTTTTTTAGTGATGGGTCACATGCTCCCATCCGCAAGTCTGCTGTCTGCTGTCTCCCTCAAAGATCGTGTCTGGCTTGAAAATCCTTTTGAGTTGAACACTATCTAATGAGTTGGATGGTTGAGAGGAAATGCGGTTCCATTAGTTTTACGTGCCATGGTGGCACACTACACATGGAGGATTCCTAGTCCTGGTTATTAGAGTTCTTTTCGGGTGGGAGTGTGGCGTGGTTGGAGTATGTTACATTTTATTCGGCGCATGTCACACACCAGTATATACATGCCACCCCGACCAGTGAACCAGGTGCTAAGGGTTTAACAGTCAGGGGCCCCGTTGTTATATCAGTACCTTGGTTCAACCAGTCAATCACCAGGAAGCCCGCAAAAACTGTGAAGCGATATGGTATACTAGTGAAGCAGGCTTGGCAGACTTACTTTCACTGCTGGTCACTACGGTTCTTACGGTGTCTTGTACTTTTATTAGCTTCATTGTATATAGCTGTAAATACTGTACATAGGATATACAGATATTGTAAATACCAGTTTGTTTTGGTGAAGGAAATACAATCATTTACACTGCTGTCTTTTTGCTCGTTCCTCAGTGGTTATCGTGTTACAGCCAGGTGTGCAGGCCATGTAGTCTACACCTGTGTTTGTAATACAAAGGTTTTTGGATGGTAAGGTTTTAAAAGTATAGAAAATGGTACTCTCTGCCCAGTGCCCAAGTAGATGTATATATTCAATTCAATTCAATTCAAAGTTTATTCTCTATAAGGATTACAATGCTGAGTTTACAGAAATTTGGTTATTGTGTGGTTTACATGTAGTAAAATTGTGATTACAGAGTGTACCACTAGAACACCTAGCATGGCTAGGCATTACAGAGTGTACCACTAGAACACCTAGCATGGCTAGGCATTTCGGGCAGACTTAGTTTTATTCTTAATTGTAAAATATTACAAATTATGAGGTAAGTTGGTATTATGGCTAAGTGACTAAATACTAGTTTGTGAGTTTAGCAATGTGAATGCTTTTGTTTTGGCACAGTATATAGTTTCAGTATTGGAGTATCACAGGATTCATTATTTTAAGATTGAGATTAATATTTCTGTTTATGGTCAAATGAGTGAGTGAGTGTAAGTGTGAACCACCAGGTGGTATATTGAAATTAGTTAAGAAAATATTGCATATAGCTTTAAATTTTGTTCATCATCGACATCCTGCGAGTGGAAAGTTCTCTCATCTGCTCGCCAGCTCAAACACGGAAAAGTTACATTGAAGAATGATAATTTTTTTCCGCAAGGGGTAATTTTATAAATAAAAAAATCTGGTAAGCAGATGCAAACCCTTCATGCTAGCAAGCCAGCGATGGCGGCTTTAAGAAGACTTTAAATCCACCTTAAACTGATCTTGGTAAGCACAGTAGCAGCCACAGACGGTGATGTTCAATAAGCTTTACTTGGAAGCTCCTTCCAAAACTCCTACATAAGAAGAGCTCTTGTGTTTATCTTCTGTGAATAAGAAGAAAATCTATAATGAGTAGTTGACACTTTCTGAACGACGGTGATGTAAAGATTACTAATTAATTGGGTATGTTTTATCCCATCAAAATCTCACGTTTTTGAATGAATGTTGGAGGGTTCTGTTCCAGCATTTTTGTTGAGTTACAGCTCCTGAGCCTCTTGACTAAACCCACACGGCCCATTAACTGATTGATCTCAAGCATTTGCTGTGTTTAAAGAGGGTTGTGTTACAACACTGGATCATCTTAAGAGTGTTAAACTACAGCTCCTGGTTCTCCTGTGGATACGTTTGCAATGATTCACATAATGATCATAATTTATATTTAATTTTTGACAAAGTAGGCCTCTAGTATAGGCTTCATGAGGGTGCTTAATTAGATTTCTTTATCCTCGTTGGGATGTTGAGTAACAGCTCTTGTGCCTTTTGAGAGTGTGAGCTACGAGATCGGGAAGCCTTTATTATCGTTTTTCGTCCAGAAGGAGACTGTATCAAGCATGCAAAAGTACACAAACACATCGCCTTAAAAAGCAAAGGTTTATCCTGAAGTCAGGCTGGAGAGAGGTCACAAGTGAGGTCATGGGGAAACAGACAGCTTAAACCATATGTATATTAGACGCCGATGTTCGTGGGAAGGTAGAGACATGGGGTTAAATCCTTAGGGAATATTATATATATATACGAGGAATTCGCAAGAGCAGGCGAAATATACACAAACACTGATCACTGGCTGAAGGAGACTCGAACCTACGAACCTTGGAACAAGGTACGCAGTGCTTTACCAATCCGCCCACCTGGCCCAGTGTGGGTAGATTGGTAAAGCATTGCGTACATTGTTCCAAGGTTCGTAGGTTCGAGTCTCCTTCAGCCAGAGATCTGTGTTTATATATATATATATATATATATATATATATATATATATATATATATATATATATATATATATATATATAATATATATATATACGAGCGATATTACCTGCTAGTGAGGACATTTAATTATTTTTTTCGAGAATGTCATACAAATAAACATGGGATTTATCTAGCCTATGGTTTTATCCTTCTTTTTCTGATACCACTGTTGTGCTACTTTACAGTCCATGATGAGTGTTGACGAGCACGTTGTTGATATCGTCGTGGCAGGCTTCAGTCAAATATACAGGAGAATGGATTGTAGGCAACAGTAATGGTGAGGTAACGATGATGTAATCGTAGAAATTGGAGAAATAGCTTGAGGTGGTCAGTCCCTCAGCCTGGCGAAGAGTTCAGCTCCATGGTCTGGAACAAGGTAGTCAGTCCCTCAGCCTGGGGAAGAGTTCAGGTCCATGGTCTGGAACAAGGTAGTCAGTCCCTCAGCCTGGAGAAGAGTTCAGCTCCATGGTCTGGAACAAGGTAGTCAGTCCCTCAGCCTGGGGAAGAGTTCAGCTCCATGGTCTGGAACAAGGTAGTCAGTCCCTCAGCCTGGAGAAGAGTTCAGCTCCATGGTCTGGAACAAGGTGGTCAGTCCCTCAGCCTGGAGAAGAGTTCACCTCCATGGTCTGGAACAAGGTGGTCAGTCCCTCAGCCTGGAGAAGAGTTCACCTCCATGGTCTGGAACAAGGTGGTCAGTCCCTCAGCCTGGAGAAGAGTTCACCTCCATGGTCTGGAACAAGGTGGTCAGTTCCTCAGCCTGGGGAAGAGTTCAGCTCCATGGTCTGGAACAAGGTAGTCAGTCCCTCAGCCTGGAGAAGAGTTCAGCACCATGGTCTGGAACAAGGTGGTCAGTCCCTCAGCCTGGAGAAGAGTTCACCTCCATGGTCTGGAACAAGGTGGTCAGTCCCTCAGCCTGGAGAAGAGTTCACCTCCATGGTCTGGAACAAGGTGGTCAGTCCCTCAGCCTGGAGAAGAGTTCACCTCCATGGTCTGGAACAAGGTGGTCAGTCCCTCAGCCTGGGGAAGAGTTCACCTCCATGGTCTGGAACAAGGTGGTCAGTCCCTCAGCCTGGGGAAGAGTTCACCTCCATGGTCTGGAACAAGGTGGTCAGTCCCTCAGCCTGGGGAAGAGTTCAGCTCCATGGTCTGGAACAAGGTGGTCAGTCCTTCAGCCTGGGGAAGAGTTCACCTCCATGGTCTGGAACAAGGTGGTCAGTCCCTCAGCCTGGGGAAGAGTTCACCTCCATGGTCTGGAACAAGGTGGTCAGTCCCTCAGCCTGGGGAAGAGTTCAGCTCCATGGTCTGGAACAAGGTGGTCAGTCCCTCAGCCTGGGGAAGAGTTCACCTCCATGGTCTGGAACAAGGTGGTCAGTCCCTCAGCCTGGGGAAGAGTTCACCTCCATGGTCTGGAACAAGGTGGTCAGTCCCTCAGCCTGGGGAAGAGTTCAGCTCCATGGTCTGGAACAAGGTGGTCAGTCCTTCAGCCTGGGGAAGAGTTCACCTCCATGGTCTGGAACAAGGTGGTCAGTCCCTCAGCCTGGGGAAGAGTTCAGCTCCATGGTCTGGAACAAGGTAGTCAGTCCCTCAGCCTGGGGAAGAGTTCAGGTCCATGGTCTGGAACAAGGTAGTCAGTCCCTCAGCCTGGAGAAGAGTTCAGCTCCATGGTCTGGAACAAGGTAGTCAGTCCCTCAGCCTGGGGAAGAGTTCAGCTCCATGGTCTGGAACAAGGTAGTCAGTCCCTCAGCCTGGGGAAGAGTTCAGCTCCATGGTCTGGAACAAGGTGGTCAGTCCCTCAGCCTGGAGAAGAGTTCACCTCCATGGTCTGGAACAAGGTGGTCAGTCCCTCAGCCTGGAGAAGAGTTCACCTCCATGGTCTGGAACAAGGTGGTCAGTCCCTCAGCCTGGAGAAGAGTTCACCTCCATGGTCTAGAACAAGGTGGTCAGTTCCTCAGCCTGGGGAAGAGTTCAGCTCCATGGTCTGGAACAAGGTGGTCAGTCCCTCAGCCTGGAGAAGAGTTCAGCTCCATGGTCTGGAACAAGGTAGTCAGTCCCTCAGCCTGGGGAAGAGTTCAGGACCATGGTCTGGAACAACATGAAGCTGAGATATGAGAATGAAATCTTTAATACTGTCGAATGTGAGGTGGAAGATCTGGAAGACGTCGCAAGAGAGGGTAAGTAAGAGACACGTGTATTATCGTCGCAACAAACATTTGTTTGTAAACAAAGTGTTTCTGCCTCCTTGGTGTCGGCTTGTTCATTCATCTGTCCAACACCTGAGTCTGTCTGGTGTCATTATCTAAACTAGTGATGATCTAGACTAGTCTAGAGCTACGATCAACAACTCCTGGAGCTCTTCCTTGTATTGAGCTACAACTCTTGGCTCTATTGAGGGCGTTGAGCTACATCTCAATAAATGCCAAGCAGCTGACTTGACCAGACGTCGGTGATACCCTCCTCTCGGTCACCCAGCAATCAAAATACATCCAGTTTAGAACATGTTTAAGTCGAGAAATTTACGTAACATATAGGGAAGGAATAAATCTTTCAGCAAATAAAAAATTAAAAATCCCTCGTCTGCTAAGCAGATTATAATGACCTGAAGTTCATGAATTATTTAAGTCCCTCTGGTCGTCCCCGTCAGAGTTTTCTGTACTAAAACTGACTTCAAAAATTACCTTGATGAAATAGACGTCTCATTGACAGAAAGAAATTTGAACAAGCAAGTCCAGCAGCATTCTGGCATTTTTTCCCCATGAATATTTGCAATGAACGATTTTACTCTGTTGTAGCATAGTTGAGAATTATCCTGGGAAACAAGCATGAGAGGGAGAATTAATTGAAAATAATAATAATAATAATAATAATAATAATAATAATAATAATAATAATAATAATAATAATAATAATAATAATAATATTATTATTATTATTATTATTATTATTATTATTATTATTATTATTATTATTATTATTATTATTACTATACACACAACTATTACTACTACCAATAATAATAATAATAATAATTTTATTATTTAAAATAATCTTAACAGGCTTCTATATGGCACTAATTTCTCCTTGGCCTACTGAATATGTGCACCATAATGTATATCTCTGTGTATATATATGTACACTGTGATGTATGTGTCTCTCAGTGTATATATGTACACTCTGATGTATATATCTCTCAGTGTATGACTTTAAGTCCTATTTTAAAAACTAAAGAAGATCTGATTTCTTTTGCAAAGGTCATATGCAGTCTTAATGACCCAGTCATGTGTGAAAACACACGACTGAGAATAATAGTTCAGTAACACTTCTGAGACGTCACTCTCACAATTTAAACATTGCGAATTTCCTGTAATCCCTATATTAATAAGAATTAAAGTCTTCTTGATTGGTGGACCACAATGGAAATAAGTCACTTTGGCTTTTTTGGGTTATCCCAGGTTCTCTACACATATGTTGCTATGTGCAATAAGATCACAGTAAACAGGTGATTTCAAAATATGCAAAACAACCACTCTGAAAGAATAGAGAAATTCCAAGCGCTTTCGTGACTACTCACATTATCAAGGAACTATGATAATGTGAGTAGTCACGAAAGCGCTTGGAATTTCTCTATTCTTTCAGAGTGGTTGTTTTGCATGTTGCTATGTATGATAATCTATGTAACTTTATCTGTGTATACCTGAATAAACTTACTTACAACTCGGTTTCACGAAGAATTAGACACTGAGTTTCCTGGAGTCTTGAAGATGAGGAGAGAGAGAGTTGAGGGCACTTTCTATATCACTTTCATTTATTGTATAATTTAATATATGTTTACTGAAAGTGTGTATATAGTTTCATGGCGACAGCCCTGAAAATGAAAATTTTTATTGCAAAAATAATTCACATTGCAACACTTTTGCAGGAAAATTGGACATTGGTAAAGTGTTGCAGAGAAATGCTCACGATATACAATGTATCAATGGAATTTTTAAAGCAGACAGAAGTATAAAAACGGATCACATTGTTTTTTTAAAAATTATATTAACTTTGATTTTTTCAAAATTTCAATAAAAATCAAGAAATTAAACAAATTAAATCAGAAAAAAAAAATCTTATTCACGATTAATAAACAAAGAATTTATTGTGCAATATCAAAAAGGCTTTTTATGAGTCTTCAATAAATAATAAAGACAGACACTTACTTTTGAGATATTCGTGGATACTTGTATTAAACACAAGTTTAACATCTGGGTGTCTTTACTGTGTAGACGTTTCGCCTCTGGATGGCAAAACGTTTACAAAATAAAGATAACTAAATATTGCATATATGTTTAATATATCTCATCGGTATTGTGTACCAATAATACATAAAAAATTATGTGGTTTTTTTATCGTTAAATGTATGTAATGTTTTTTCTAATTAACAAATTTCTGTTTCATCAGTTAAATAAAACTGTTTTTTTTATAAATTAAAACAATAAATAAATACATAATAAGAGAACTCTCCGCGACACCAGAACTACGTAATATCCACTAATATTATCATATGTTCTGAAAGCTTACTATCAGTCGGGAATGCTTACAGCTTCTTAAGTTGTCCCAGCTGACCTTCAAGCTGACAGTCTGCATAAGTTTTGATGTATTTTCTTACATATTTTCACATAACCAGCCAAAAAAAAGCAAAATTCTCTTGTAATACCCGGTTTTCATGACCTCCACAAGACTCTGGTAGCAGTCATTTCAGTGCGATGTTTTGTCTAAGGCTAAACATTACATTTAAAAGCATTCTTTGTTATCGTTATGTTGAAGGACTGATTACCTGTACATAGTTCTCCTGTCATCAAGTTATGTCCTGGAATTTGTATTGATAAAGCCACTGGATGGCGAAACGTCTACAATGAAGATACCCAGATGTTGCACATGTGTCTCAATTTCATCATGTTTATTTCTGTATTCTTCCCTCAAGACTCATGATTGTAGCCATGTATAAACGTAAGTAACCATTCTTACAGGATTCATTACCTTTGTAACTTGTGAGTTCATTACCTTTGTACCTAGTTCAGCTATCAAAACTTTTGGGGCCCAGTCCCTGGACCCATTACGTACCTCTGAAATCTGTAAATACCTTTGTAACTTGTCATGTTTGTGACCAGACCTACCTGGAGTTCATTGCCTTTGTAAATTGTGAGTTCATTACCTTGGTAACTGTGAGTTCATTACTTCTGTAACTGGCTCAGCTATCAAAACTTTGGAGTCCAGTCCCTGGACCCATTATGTACCTCTGACTACCGCCCACAGGATGGGTATGGGGTGCATAATAAACATATTAAACTAACATTAAACTAACCCTCAAGACTGTGTGAACAAACGCCGCTTCATAGCTCATACTCGGTTCTCGAACCACTCGTTGAGGTTCTAAATCTGTTTCACTAATACGTAGTATTCACGCTAAGAACATTCACGAATTAAACTCACTTTTACGACGATACTGTCTCCTCTACATCCATCATAGTCTGCAGCAAACACACGCTACTGTCTGCTGTGTTCTGGAGTGAGTATTGCTAACTGGAGCGCAGGTGAAGGTGATTCGCAAGCTGATGAGGATTCATCAGTCAAAAATAGAGGAGTTTGTACTGAAGACAGAAGGAGTAGTGGTAAGGTAAAGATAATGTAAACAGTCTACTAACCCTGGAGAAATAGTTTAAGGTGGTCAGTCCCTCCATGGACTGATTTGCATGTATTGCTCTGTCTTGTTAATACCTGCTTCCTCAACTGCCGTATCACCAGGTAATTGATCACAGGTGTGATCACTATTACAAGCAACTCTACGGAGAGAAAGAATTATATTTAAAACCAGCATATTAGACACCCTGAGTAAAGTTACATTAGCCAGAGTCGATCTTTAAGACATTAATTTGTTGTGTATTAATCACGAAGTTCTTAATATTTCTTAATATTTCTCATATTTCTATTGTGGTAATCAATCTTGTCCTCCAGGATGCGACCCAAACTAGTCAACTAACAACCAGGTATCTAATTTCTAGGTGAATGGGTTAAGTTAGGTAAGGTTTGTCAAGAAAGAAGACAAGTGTTTCCTGACGTTGGTGTTAATCATATGACGACCCTCGTTTGGAGCTTTTTGTCATTTGACAGAGGCCTTCCGCTGGCTTACCTATCCAACTCTTTAAAAATTAGAGGTGAACGATCAGGAGGTGTAAGGAAACACGCCCAGTTTTTCTACCCGTGCCAGGGATCGAGCAACTGACACCCTGTGTATCAGGCGAAAGCGTTGCCTACTAGGCCACGGGACACTTGGCTTATTTAGGTATAAATATATATAAATTCCTTCTATATATATATATATATATATATATATATATATATATATATATATATATATATATATATATATATATGTATATATATATATATATATATATATATATATATATATATATATATAGACAGCAACCGCCCAGGGAGGTACTACCGTCCTGCCAAGTGAGTGTAAAACGGAAGCCTGTAATTGTTTTACATGATGGTAGGATTGCTGGTGTCTTTTTTTCTGTCTCATAAACATGCAAGATTTCAGGTACGTCTTGCTACTTCTACTGACACTTAGGTCACACTACACATACATGTACAAACATATATGTACACACCCATCTTGGTTTTCTTCTATTTTCTTTCTAGTTCTTGTTTATTTCCTCTTATCTCCATGGGGAAGTGGAACAGAATTCTTCCTCCGTAAGCTATGCGTGTTGTAAGAGGCGACTAAAATGCCGGGAGCAAGGGGCTAGTAACCCCTTCTCCTGTATATATTACTAAATGTAAAAGGAGAAACTTTCATTTTTCCTTTTGGGCCACCCCACTTTGGTGGGATATGGCCGGTTTGTTGAAAGAAAGAATATATATACATATATATATATACATATATATATATATACATATATGTATATATACATATATATATATACATATATATATATATATATATATATATATATATATATATACATATATATGATGCTCTGTATCTCCTCACAAAATGCCTTACTATTCCAAGACTCACTTACCTCCTGAGGTGTGCACCCTCTTTTGACAACCCAACACTCGATGAATGTGACGCACACCTGAGATCAACCTTTAAGAAGGCACTGAACCTGTCACTAGAGGATCAGCAATGGGATCAGGCAACCCTCCCAGTGCGACTGGGAGGTATAGGGGTGCATAAAGCAACGCATGTTGCTTTACCTGCTTTTCTGTCTTCGTGTTTGGCTTCCAGTACATTAGTCAAGAAGATTGTTCCCGAACGCTTGAGAGACGTGGTAGGAGCTCAAGATCCCAGGTTTACTGAAGCAGTGATTCAGTGGGACACCCTTACAGATTCCTCCAGTAGACCAGCTCCTCCCAAAGAACACAAACAGTTCCACTGGGACAAACCGATCATGGAAAAAATCGCTAACACAATGCTCTCCAACGCCTCAGGAAATGACAAAGCTCGTCTCCTGGCAGTGAAGGCACCACACTCAGGATATTTCCTGTTAGCTGTTCCCAATTCCTCCCTGGGCACTCGACTCGACCCACAGGCCATTCGGATTGGTGTTGCTCTTCGCCTAGCCGCCCCCATCCTCACCGAACATAGGTGTATTTGCGGCAGGGCGACAGCTGATCAATTCGGACTTCATGGTCTCGTGTGTCACACAGCAGAAGGGAAGTATGCCAGGCATGAGGAGGTCAATGACATCATAAAGAGAAGCCTCGCCACAGCCCGTTGCCCAGCTCAACGGGAACCCCAAGTGCAGAGGTCTGACGGAAGTCAAAAGCTACGTGATGGAGCCACAATGCTGCCCTGGAAGGATGGAAAGCAGATTGCCTGGGACTACACCTGTGCCGCCACATTTGCAGACACCTACTTGCCATACTCCGTAGTGGAAGGGGATAGAACTGCCAGCCACAGGGAGACCCAGAAGATCCGCAAATATGAAGACCTTCCCACTTGCTATAACTTCATCCCAATAGGGTCGGAGACCCTTGGAGCATGGGGCAAGTGTGCTCCAAAGTTCCTCAAAGAGCTGGGTGAAAAGATCATCATAGAAACCAAGGGCCACAGGGCGATCAGCTTCCTCTTTCAGAGACTCAGCGTTGCGATCCATAGAGGAAATGCCTGCAGCATTCTGGGCATGCGGCCCACCGCCGGGGAGCTGGACGAAATATTCGAGATGTAGCTCTGAGTTACCTATGTTGTTTTACTTTCTATTGTATCTTTGTGAATGGTTTGTCAATGTATTTTATCTTTAAATAAAATATATGTACATTAAATATAGGGGGTGGTAGGAGAAAATTCTCAAACAGCTTCAGGGAGAACCTTGAGTTTTCCCTGAAGCAAGTTTATTCTTTTCTCTGAGGATGAGGGTCCCTAGGACAGTTCTAGAGGTGGTACCTCCCTATATATAAACACTGATCTCTGGCTGAAGGAGACTCGAACCTACGAGTCTTGGAACAAGGTACGCATTGCTATACCAATCTCACCACACTGGATAATACCTTGGCGTACAGCTTGCGCTACACGTTGATCCAAGGCAGCCAGCTTTCAGGGAGAAGGCTTACAGCTTTTCATCTCATCCCCTGCATGCATCAACCTTACTAGAGATTTTAACAATTGCGAATTTAACAATTGCTAAGAGGTATGTCGTCGTAGGACATACCTCTTAGCTCTGGGACTAGTCTTGTTGCAATCCTTTACACTTTCTCTAGTTTCTTTACGTGCTTGGCTAGGTGTGGGTTCCAAACTGGTGCCGCATACTCCAATATGGGCCTAACGTACACGGTGTACAGGGTCCTGAACGATTCCTTATTAAGATGTCGGAATGCTGTTCTGAGGTTTGCTAGGCGCCCATATGCTGCAGTAGTTATTTGGTTGATGTGCGCTTCAGGAGATGTGCCTGGTGTTATACTCACCCCAAGATCTTTTTCCTTGAGTGAGGTTTGTAGTCTCTGGCCCCCTAGACTGTACTCCGTCTGCAGTCTTCTTTGCCCTTCCCCAATCTTCATGACTTTGCACTTGGTGGGGTTGAACTCCAGTAGCCAATTGCTGGACCAAGTCTGCAGCCTGTCCAGATCCCTTTGTAGTTCTGCCTGGTCTTCGATCGAATGAATTCTTCTCATCAACTTAACGTCATCTGCAAACAGGGACACTTCGGATTCTATTCCTTCCGTCATGTAGTTCGCAAATACCAGAAACAGCACTGGTACTAGGACTGACCCCTGTGGGACCCCGCTGGTCACAGGTGCCCACTCTGACACCTCGCCACGTACCATGACTCGCTGCTGTCTTCCTGACAAGTATTCCCTGATCCATTGTAGTGCCTTCCCTGTTATCCCTGCTTGGTCCTCCAGTTTTTGCACTAATCTCTTGCGTGAAACTGTCTCAAACGCCTTCTTGTAGTCCAAGAAAATGCAATCCACCCACCCCTCTCTCTCTTGTCTTACTGCTGTCACCATGTCATAGAACTCCAGTAGGTTTGTGACACAAGATTTCCCGTCCCTGAAACCATGTTGGCTGCTGTTGATGAGATCATTCCTTTCTAGATGTTCCACCACTCTTCTCCTGATAATCTTCTCCATGACTTTGCATACTATACATGTCAGTGACACTGGACTGTAGTTTAATGCTTCATGTCTGTCTCCTTTTTTAAAGATTGGGACTACATTTGCTGTCTTCCATGCCTCAGGCAATCTCCTTGTTTCGATAGATGTATTGAATATTGTTGTTAGGGGTACACATAGCGCCTCTGCTCCCTCTCTCAATACCCATGGGGAGATGTTATCTGGCCCCATTGCCTTTGAGGTATCTAGCTCACTCAGAAGCCTCTTCACTTCTTCCTTGGTTGTGTGTACTGTGTCCAGCACTTAGTGGTGTGCCCCACCTCTCCGTCTTTCTGGAGCCCCTTCTGTCTCCTCTGTGAACACTTTTTTAAATCTCTTGTTGAGTTCCTCACTTACTTCATGATTATTTCTTGTTGTCTCTCCTCCTTCCTTCCTTTGCCTGATTACCTGGTCCTTGACTGTTGTTTTCCTCCTGATGTGGCTGTATAACAGTTTTGGGTCATATTTGGCTTTCGCTGCTATGTTGTTTTCATATTGTCGTTGGGCCTCCCTTCTTATATGTGCATATTCATTTCTGGCTCTACGACTGCTCTCCTTATTCTCCTGGGTCCTTTGCCTTCTATATTTCTTCCATTCCCTAGCACACTTGGTTTTTGCCTCCTTGCACCTTTGGGTGAACCATGGGCTCATCCTCCTGGCTTTTTCATTATTCCTGTTACCCTTGGGTACAAATCTCTCCTCAGCCTACTTGTACATTGTTGCTACATATTCCATCATCTCATTAACTGACTTCCCTGCCAGTTCTCTGTCCCACTGAACCCCGTTCAGGAAGTTCCTCATTCCCGTGTAGTTCCCTTTCTTGTAGTTTGGCTTCATTCGTCCTGGCCTTCCTGCTTCTCCCTCCACTTGTAGCTCTACTGTGTGTGTGTGTGTGTGTGTGTGTGTGTGTGTGTGTGTGTGTGTGTGTGTGTGTGTGTGTGTGTGTGTGTGTGTGTGTGTCTGTGTCTGTGTGTTTGCGTCTTTGTGTCTGTGTGTACTTACCTATTTGTTGTTGCAGGGGTCGAGACTCAGCTCTTGGCCTTGCCTCTTCACTGACCGCTGTTGTGTGTGTTTACTCGCCTAATTCACCTAATTGTGGATGCAGGGGTCGAGATTCAGCTCCTGTGTGTGTGTGTGTGTGTGTGTCAGTTGGAGATAGACTCAAGGAAGGAATAGAGTTAAGAACTGAAACAATCAGAGAAGAAAGGCAGAAAGAATGTAGACACACCTTGAAAAAACCCTGAACAAGGAGAGGTGGAGAGGGAAGGGAATGTCAGCTGCTTCAACCCCTCCCACTGACCTCTTCCCCTAAACCAATCCCTCCTACCCACTCCACGCTTACCACAGACTCCCCCCACTCCTAGCATCCTCCTCCAGAGGGAGGAAGGAGAGCAATATTCAACGAGCCCACAAACAACATACTACTGTCACTTGTCTCGTGTAGACTGGCTTCTCCACCTCATCCCTGACAATATCACATCTCCAGCTAACCAAAAAACAATTCCAACTCACCACGGCAGAGTTATGTGAAATTATCAGCAGGTTGTATGTGCCTGAGAGGAGAGTTTGACCTGCACTCACGGGGCCAGAATACATCAGGAGCCGGGGAATGGCGCCCTTCTCAACCTAAATAAAAAATACTGTGAATTTAGCACTCTAGAAGATACTACCCTCAATTTGCAGACATTTCTTTCCATTTTGTGATGGACATGAAGTAGCTTTCATACGTTATTTGGCTGTGTGAATGTTCGTCTGGTATTTGGGAAAATTGAAGAGGATGATTAAGAATTCTGTGCAACAGAAGGGGTTAAGAAGTCACGAGAGGAAATGTGGCTAGAGAAGGTTGGGTTATTTCTTGTGTGTTTGGTCAGAGTGAAGGTGGTGGTGGTGGTGGTAGTGGTAGTGGTGGTGGTGGTGGTGGTAGTGGTGGTGGTGGTGGTAGTGGTGGTGGTGGTGGTGGTGGTGGTGGTGGTGGTAGTGGTGGTGGTGGTGGTGGTGGTGGTAGTGGTGGTGGTGGTGGTGGTAGTGGTAGTGGTGGTGGTGGTGGTGGTAGTGGTGGTGGTGGTGGTGGTGGTGGTGGTGGTGGTAGTGGTGGTGGTGGTGGTAGTGGTGGTGGTGGTGGTAGTGGTAGTGGTGGTGGTGGTGGTGGTAGTGGTGGTGGTGGTGGTAGTGGTGGTGGTGGTGGTGGTGGTAGTGGTGGTGGTGGTGGTGGTAGTGGTGGTGGTGGTGGTAGTAGTGGTGGTAGTAGTGGTGGTGGTAGTGGTGGTGGTGGTGTGGTGATGGTGGTGTGATGGTGGTGTGGTGGTGGTGTGGTGATGGTGGTGTGATGGTGGTGTGGTGGTGGTGTGGTGGTGGTGTGGTGATGGTGGTGTGATGGTGGTGTGATGGTGGTGTGGTGGTGGTGTGGTGATGGTGGTGTGATGGTGGTGTGGTGGTGGTGTGGTGATGGTGGTGTGATGGTGGTGTGGTGGTGGTGTGGTGATGGTGGTGTGATGGTGGTGTGGTGGTGGTGTGGTGGTGGTGTGGTGATGGTGGTGTGATGGTGGTGTGGTGGTGGTGTTGTGGTGATGTGGTGGTGGTGGCGTGGTGGTGGTGTGGTGGTGGTGGTGTGGTGGTGGTGGTGTGATGGTGGTGTGATGGTGGTGTGGTGGTGGTGTGATGGTGTGGTGATGGTGGTGTGGTGGTGGTGTGGTGGTGGTGTGGTGGTGTGGTGATGGTGGTGTGGTGGTGTGGTGATGGTGGCGTTGCGGTGGTGTGGTGGTGGTGTGGTGTGTGTGGCGTGGGGGTGGTGTGGTGGTGGTGTGGTGGTGGTGTGGTGGTGGTGTGGTGGCGTTGCGGTGGTGTGGTGGTGGTGTGGTGGTGGTAGAGTCAATGGTGTTAACGAAGTATTAACAGTCTTGATATAGCATCACTTGGCGTAACAAAACAAGAAACAAGTTAAAAACACATATACAACAATCAAAGGAGTATATATCCAAGATATTACAAACACAGGTGATGAACGACCTGTGAGACCTGGTCTTAATAGAGCAAACAAACTCAGCAGTAGACTATAATGTATATTTTCCCTTCACCAACTATATACAGATATGTATACTATGTACAGATAGAATAATATTAATATACATCACGGTGACAGATGGCAAAGCAGAAGCCAGAGAGAGTGCACCATGCTCAACCAGCAGATAGGCAAGTCTGCCAATACTTAACACAAGTGAACCACGTTGCTTCAGGTTTACTAGGCTTACCTGTGATTGGTCAATGAACCAAGGTACTGATTTAACGAGAGGCACCCGGTTCACTGGCTGGGAGGCAGCCTATATGGGAGTGTGACATATGCCGAATAAACTTTAATGAACTCTTTGTATGCCACAAAGTATCAGAAAGAATTATTTTTTAGAAAACTCTGAAAAGTCGTTGAGATAAGCCATAAACCAGTAAGGTTGTTCTAGCATAATGCTGAATATCAGAATTATTAAAGTCACAGAACAGTATTAATTTCATAACTCATTACAAAATTGTTCCAGCATTATTTTAATATGCAGATTCATGATAACACACATGCTAATTTTAGCATGTATAATATACTAAAATTAGCATTTGTATACTACAGTCCAGATAAACAACACAGGCTACGCCTCGCCACTCTATCCCAGCTGTTCCTTGCAAAAAATACAATAGCCTATTTTTATACAAATTTTCTGGCATTGCAGAGGAATATATAATCAGGAACCACGGTACGTGTGGGGTTAGAACTCATGGCAAGTTGAGAGATTGACTTTTGAAACACCTGTAGTTGATACCAGAGCTGGAGTGTCTGTCAACATTACCTGGAATGAGGTTGTCTTTGCAGTTGTCTTTGCAGTCAACACACGATCTCGCGGGTTCGAGTCCTCTCCATTTTCTGATTATTAAAAGTATGAGTTAAGAAAATGGGATTATTAATGAATATAAAGAATAAATTTTAGGAAAGCAAAGATCAAAATTATATTGAAATCAATAATACTTATTTGTGTTTTTATTAATTTGCAGAAAGAAAAAAATACGCATGACAGAGGAGATATGAGAGTCATCTCTGTGTTGCAGTTCCTCGACTCACTATAATTTTTGTAAATCTATACACAAATAACCCGCACGGGTTATTTGTGTATCGCTCCAGTCACGGTATTGTGCCTTTTTTTTTTTATTTTTGTACATCCTCTAAATCAAATTAATTATTTCACTGTAACTATGACAGTGAACATTGGTGAACACTGGTGAACGTTGTAATCAATGTTTACCAGTCTTGAACATTGATTACACTCAACAACACACAAAATAATCAAGCTATTATTTGATTATTTTTTGAGTGAAGCAAATTATGAATCACTAACCTGTTTTTATGTTCCAAGTTGTCAGGTTACTTTCTGACTGCTTGTCAGGTTACTTTCTGACTGCTTGTCAGGTTACTTTCTGACTGCTTGTCAGGTTACTTTCTGACTGCTTGTCAGGTTACTTTCTGACTGCTTGTCAGGTTACTTTCTGACTGCTTGTCAGGTTACTTTCTGACTGCTTGTCAGGTTACTTTCTGACTGCTTGTCAGGTTACTTTCTGACTGCTTGTCAGGTTACTTTCTGACTGCTTGTCAGGTTACTTTCTGACTGCTTGTCAGGTTACTTTCTGACTGCTTGTCAGGTTACTTTCTGACTGCTTGTCAGGTTACTTTCTGACTGCTTGTCAGGTTACTTTCTGACTGCTTGTCAGGTTACTTTCTGACTGCTTGTCAGGTTACTTTCTGACTGCTTGTCAGGTTACTTTCTGACTGCTTGTCAGGTTACTTTCTGACTGCTTGTCAGGTTACTTTCTGACTGCTTGTCAGGTTACTTTCTGACTGCTTGTCAGGTTACTTTCTGACTGCTTGTCAGGTTACTTTCTGACTGCTTGTCAGATTACTTTCTGACTGCTTGTCAGATTACTTTCTGACTGCTTGTTACAACAACCAGTAACAGTCTGAATGCTAGAGGGGGGGACCTCATAGTATTCTCTGGAGATGTCTATCCCCTCAAGGAAAGTTCCTTGATGTTGGTGAGGAGCTCTTGATTTAGGGAATTGGATCTGTGCTCCAGTTCCCCGAATTAAGCCTGAATGCCTTCCACATCCCCCCCCAGGCGCTGTATAATCCTCCGGGTTTAGCGTTTCTCCCTTGATTACAATAATAATAATGGAGATGTCTGTATTTCATACATATCGCCTTTTTTTACAATTTTTAATTAACCTAACCTAACCTTCGACTTGTATGACCAGAGCTTTGGTAAGATGGGGAAGGAAGAAGGATGGGTAATGATAGAAATATAGGAAAAAGATGGGATGGTGGAGGGGTGGAAACATTTCGACACGTTTCCTTACACCTGTTGTCATGTTCACCTAGCAGCAAATAGGTACCTGGGTGTTAGTCGACTGATGTGGGTCGCATCCTGGGGGACAAGATTAAGGACCCCAATGGAAATAAGTTAGACAGCCCTCGATGACGCACTGACTTTCTTGGATTATCCTGGGTGGCTAACCCTCCGGGGTTAAAAATCCGAACGAAATCTTATCTTATCTTATCTTATCTTACCCTGAATTGGTAAGGGGTATACTAGTTAGTTTTTTTTTTTAAGACGTAAGGTGTACATGACAGTGGCAAGGCGACAGAAGGCAATATCTGGGCGGTTCAGCTTCTTCGGAGGTGGTGTCCAACATTGACTAAATTAGTAATATTACATGAGTACAAGTAACAAGTGATAATGTCTAAGAGATGTCACCAAAAATGGGAGTGGAGTTACCCTTAATGGACGTAAATTGGTTCAGGTGTTAACCTATCATCGGGATCTTCTGGTAGGTAGTTCAGGATCTTAGGCATTTGGAAATCGTCTTTCTGGATAACCTAACCTAACCTAACCTAACCTAACCTAACCAAACCTAACCTAACCTAACCTAACCTAACCTAACCTAACCAAACCAAACCTAATCAAACCAAGCCTAACCAAACCAAACCTAATCAAACCAAACCTAACCAAACCAAACCTAATCAAACCAAGCCTAACCAAACCAAACCTAACCAAACGAAACCTAACCAAACCAAACCAAACCAAACCTAACCTAACAAAACCAAACCTAACCAAACGAAACCTAATCAAACCAAGCCTAACCAAACCAAACCTAACCAAACCAAACCTAACCAAACCAAACCAAACCAAACCTAACCTAACAAAACCAAACCTAACCAAACGAAACCTAATCAAACCAAGCCTAACCAAACCAAACCTAACCAAACCTAACCTAACCAAACGAAACCTAACCAAACCTAACCTAACCAAACCTAACCTAACAAAACCAAACCTAACCAAACCTAACCTAACCAAACCAAACCTAATCAAACCAAACCTAACCAAACCAAACCTAACCTAACCTAACCTAACCTAACCTAACCTAACCTAACCTAACCTAACCTAACCTAACCAAACCAAACCTAACCAAACCTAACCTAACCTAACCAAACCAAACCTAACCAAACCAAACCTAACCAAACCTAACCTAACCTAACCTAACCTAACCTAACCTAACCAAACCTAACCAAACCTAACCTAACCTAACCAAACCTAACCAAACCAAACCTAACCTAACCTAACCTAACCAAACCTCCCAACTCCTAACCAACCAACCTAAACTAAACCAACCCAAACCCTAACCTAACTAACCCTCAATCCAAACCAAACCTTAACTCAACTAAACAAACCTAAATCCCAACCTCCAAACCTAACCTAAACCAACTAACCTAACCTAAATCCCAACCTAAACCTAAACCTAACCTAACCTAACTCCAACCTAACTAAACCAACCTAAACCAACCAAACCTAATCTCAAACCTCCAAACCTAACTCAAACTCTAACCTCCTAACTCTCCAACCAAATCCAAACCTAACCTTAACCTCAATCCCAACCTCTCAAACCAAACCTAACCAATCCCAAACTCAAACCTAAACCTAACTTCCAACCAAACTAAACCAACCAATCCCAAACTAAACCTAACTAAACCAAACCAACAAACCTAAACTCTAACTAAACTAAATCTAAACTAAACTAAACTAAAACCAAACCTAATTCCAAACAAACTGAAACTAAACTAAACTAAATCCAAACAACAAACTAATCAAACTAAACTAAACTAAACTAACTAAACAAACTAATCAATCAAATCCAAATCAAACCAAACTAAACTAAACCTAAACTAAACCAAACTAAACAACTAAACTAAACTAAATCAAACTAACTAAACTAAACTAAACTAACCAAATCAAACTAAACTAAACTAAATCAAATAAACTAAACTAAACTAAACAAACTAAACCTAACTAAACTAAACTTAATCCAAATCAAATCCCAAACTAAATCAAATCAAACTAAATCAAACTAAACTAAACCTCCAAATCAAACTCTAAACTAAACCTAAACTAACCAAACTCAATCAACTCAACCCAAATAAACTAAATCCTAACTAAATCCAAATCTAAACTCCAAACTAAACTTAACTAAACCAAACCAAACTAAACTAAACTAAACTCCAACTCAAACTAAACTAAACTAAACCAAACTCAAATCCAAACTAAACTCAAACCTAAACTAATGCAACTAAACCAAACTAAACTAAATCTAAACTAAACTCTAACTCCAAACCTAACCTAAATCAACCTAAACTAAATCAAACTAAACCTAAACTAAACTAAACCTAAACTCAAATCTCCAAACCTAAACCTAAACCTAAACAAATCAAACCTAAACCAAACCTCAATCTAAATCCTAAACTAACCTAAACAATCCAAACTAAACTAAACCTAAACTAAACTAACCTAAACTAAACTCCCCAAACTAACCAAACAAATCCAACCTAAATCTAAACAAACCTAAACTAAACCAAACCAAATAAACAACTAAATCAAACCTAAACTAAACTAAACTAAACTAAATCAAACTAAACTTAACTAAACCTAAACTAAACTAAATCCTAATCCAAACCTAACTAAACTAAATAACAAACTAAACTAAATCCAAACTAAACAATCAAACCTCCAACTAAACTAAAACAAACTAAACTAAACTAAACTAACTCAAATCAACCTAAATCTAAACTCAAATAAACTAATCTAAACTAAACTAAAACTAAACCAAACCAAATCCAAATCCAAACCTAAACCTCCAAACTAAATCCAAACTAAACTCCAAACCTAAACCTAACTAAACTAAACTAACTAAATCCAAACTAAACTAAACTAAACTCCAAACTAAATCAAACTTAAACTAACCTCCAAACTAATCAAATAACTAACCAAACCAAACTAAACTAAACTAAATCCCTAACAAATCCCAAACTAAACTAAACTAAACCTAACTAAACCTAAACCAACCAAATCAAACAAATAAATCCAAACTAAACCTAACTAAAACTAAACCTAAACCTAACTAAACCTAAACCTAAACTAAACTAAACTCCCAAACCAATCAATCCAATAAACCTAAACTCCAAACTAACTAAACTAAATCTAACTAAACCTCCAAACCTAACTCAAACTAAATCCTAAACCTCAATCAAACCTAATAAACTAAACTAAACCTAAACTAAATCCAACCTAACTAAACCTAAACTAAATCAAATCCAACTAAACTAAACTAAACTAATCTAAACTAAACTAACTAAATCAACCTAAACTCCAAATCAAACTAAATCCCAATCAAACTAAACAATCAATCCAACTAAACTAAACTCTAAACTAAACAAATCCAAACTAAACTCTAACTAAACTAAACTAAACTCAAACCTAACTAAACTAAACCTAAACTAAACCTAAACAAATCCAAACTAAATCCTAAACCTAAACTAAATTCTAAACCAAACCTAACCAAATCCAAACTAAACTAAATAACTAAACTAAACTAAACTAAACTAAATCAAACAAATCCCAATCCAAACTAAACTAACTCAACTAAACTAAACTCCAAATCCAAATCTCAAACCTAAACCTAAACTAAATCCAAACCTAAACTTAAATCAAATCCAAACTAAACTAAACTCTAAACTAACTAAACTAACTCCAAACTAAATCCAACTAAACCTAACTAAACTAAACCAACCAACCAAACCTAAACTAAACTAAACTAACCAAACCTAAACTAAATCCAAACTAACTAAACTAAACTCAACAAACCTAACTAAACCTAAACTAAACTAATCCAAACTCCTAACCAAACCAACCCAACTAAACTAAACCTAAACTAAACTCTAACTCCAAACTAAACTAACCAAATCAAATTCAAACTAAACTCCAACTAAACTAACTAAACTAATAAACGAAACTAACTAAACTTAATCTAAACTAAACTAACTAAACTAAACTAAATCAATAAACTAAACCTAACCTAACCTAAACTAAACTCCAAACTAAATCCAAACCTAAACTAAACCTAACTAAACAAACTAAACTAAACCTAACTAAACTAAACTAAACTAAACCAAATCTAACCTAAACTAAATCCAAATCCAAATCCAAACAAACTAAACTAACCAAACTCAAACCCCAAATCCTAAACAAACCAAACCTAAACTAACCCAAACCTAAACCCAAACTAAACCAAATCTTAAACTCAAATCCCAATCTAAACCCAAACTAAACTAACTCAATCCAAACTAAACCTAAACCTCCAAACTAAACTAAACTAAACTAATCAAACTAAATCAAACTAAACAAACTAAATAAACCAAACTAAATCAAATCAAATAACAAACCTAAACTAAACAATAAACTAAACTCCAAACTAAACCTAAACCAAACTAAATCCAAACTAAAACCTCCAACCTAAACCTAAACCAAATCCTAAACCAAATCCAAACCTAAACCAAACCTAAACTAACCAACCAAACCTAAATCTAACTAAAACCAAACCTAAATCCAAACCTCAAACCTTCAAAAATCCTAAACCTAAACTAAACCAAACCTAAATCTAACTAAACTCTAAACTAAACTTCCAACCTAAATCCCAACTAAACCAATTTAACTAAACTAAACTAAATCCAAACTAACTAAATCCAAATCAAACTAAACTCAAACTAAATCTAACCAAACTAATCCTAAACTAAACTAAATCTAAACCTAAACTAAACCTCCAAATAACCAAACCTAACTAATCAACCTAACCTAAACCTCCAAACTAAACCTAAAAACAACCTAACTAAATCCCTAACTAAAACCAAACCTTAAACCTAAACTCCAAACCTAACCTAAACTAAACTCAAACCTAAACCTAACTAAACCTCCAAACAAACTAAACTCTAACTCCAAACCTAAACTCTAACTAAACCAAACTAAACTAACCTCCTAACCTCTAAACCAAACAACCAATCCAAACTAACCTAACCTAAACCAAACCTAACCTAAACCTAACCAAACTAAACCAAAACCTAATAAACCTAAACCTCAACCCAAACTAAACCAAACCTAACCTAAACTAAACCAAACCAACCCCAAACCTAACCTAACCAAACCTAACCAAACCAAACCTAACCTAACCTAACCTAACCAAACCTAACCAAACCTAACCTAACCTAACCTAACCAAACCTAACCAAACCTAACCTAACCTAACCTAACCAAACCTAACCTAACCAAACCAAACCAAACCTAACCAAACCAAACCTAACCTAACCTAACCTAACCAAACCTAACCTAACCTAACCTAACCAAACCTAACCTAACCTAACCTAACCAAACCTAACCTAATCAAACCAAACCTAACCAAACCAAACCTAACTTAACCTAACTTACTCTAAATAACGCAAGTCGAGAAACTGATTGAACACGATACATGGAACAATAGCAAAATACCACAAACATTGAGGTGACATCATACAACTTGTATTACACAGACCGTAGACTTGTTATCCGATAATCAGTTATCTTTATCAATATTTAGATAGAATATATATATATATATATATATATATATATATATATATATATATATATATATATATATATATATATATATATATATATATATATATATATATATATATATATATATATATATATATATATATATATATATGTGTATATACATATATATATATTAATTCTGTGTTGGGAAAAGAAGAAGATAAAGCATGAACGAGGCACATGAGTGAAGAATGATAATAGAAATGACGTGAATGCAAATGCCCTTAGAAATTGAGCTAGTAATATTCCTGGCACAACAGTGTTAGTGTGAAAGTTCAACCAGACTGACCTTGATCGTTAGTTCCATACGATCGGAAATCAAACAGTTGAGTTAATCTGGTGTAAGTAACATTAGACAGTGCTGTTGCACACTCAACTGCAGGTCAGGTCAGGAGGTCATGTTAAGAGAGCCTATATAGAAAAGCCTACAGGGAAAAGTAGGCGCACATTACGAAAGGAAAGGCCTATACATTTTTTAATTAAAAAATACCAAAAATCTGATAAATTAAACTGATTTTAATCCAACTGGTGACATAAACGAAACAGTACAGTGTAACTTGTTTAATACAGCTAAAACGTCTAACATAATTAAAAAGATTTTCCTAACTTAATTTCTAACTTGAATTCAAATGTAACTTTAAACTGTGACCAACAAGTTATATCCTGGAGGAAATTATTAGAAATATAAATTAGATTATTAAACCATAACACGAGTGGGGCTTGATAATCTTGTTTGATAATCTTGTTTGATAATCTTGTTTGATAATTTGATGATCTTGTTTGATAATCTTGTTTGATAATTTGATAATCTTGTTTGATAACTTGATAATCTTACTTGATAATCTTATTTGATAATCTTACTTGATAATCTTACTTGGTAATCTTATTTGATAATCTTACTTGATAATCTTATTTGATAATATTACTTGATAATCTTATTTGATAATCTTACTTGATAATCTTACTTGATAATCTTATTTGATAATATTACTTGATAATCTTATTTGATAATCTTACTTGATAATCTTACTTGATAATCTTATTTGATAATATTACTTGATAATCTTATTTGATAATCTTACTTGATAATCTTATTTGGTAATCTTACTTGATAATCTTACTTGATAATCTTACTTGATAATCTTACTTGATAATCTTACTTGATAATCTTATTTGATAATCTTATTTGATAATCTTACTTGATAATCTTATTTGATAATCTTACTTGATAATCTTATTTGATAATCTTACTTGATAATCTTATTTGATAATCTTACTTGATAATCTTATTTGATAATCTTACTTGATAATCTTATTTGATAATCTTACTTGATAATCTTACTTGATAATCTTACTTGATAATCTTATTTGATAATCTTACTTGATAATCTTACTTGATAATCTTACTTGATAATCTTATTTGATAATCTTATTTGATAATCTTACTTGATAATCTTATTTGATAATCTTACTTGATAATCTTATTTGATAATCTTACTTGATAATCTTACTTGATAATCTTATTTGATAATCTTACTTGATAATCTTACTTGATAATCTTACTTGATAATCTTACTTGATAATCTTATTTGATAATCTTATTTGATAATCTTACTTGATAATCTTATTTGATAATCTTACTTGATAATCTTATTTGATAATCTTACTTGATAATCTTACTTGATAATCTTATTTGATAATCTTACTTGATAATCTTACTTGATAATCTTACTTGATAATCTTACTTGATAATCTTATTTGATAATCTTATTTGATAATCTTACTTGATAATCTTATTTGATAATCTTACTTGATAATCTTATTTGATAATCTTACTTGATAATCTTACTTGATAATCTTATTTGATAATCTTAATTGATAATCTTACTTGATAATCTTACTTGATAATCTTACTTGATAATCTTACTTGATAATCTTGTTTGATAATTTTCCTTGATAATCTTATTTGATAATCTTACTTGATAATCTTACTTGATAATCTTAATTGATAATTTTCCTTGATAATCTTATTTGATAATCTTACTTGACAATCTTACTTGATAATCTTACTTGATAATCTTACTTGATAATCTTATTTGATAATCTTATTTGATAATCTTACTTGATAATCTTATTTGATAATCTTACTTGATAATCTTATTTGATAATCTTACTTGATAATCTTACTTGATAATCTTATTTGATAATCTTACTTGATAATCTTATTTGATAATCTTACTTGATAATCTTACTTGATAATCTTACTTGATAATCTTATTTGACAATCTTGTTTGATAATTTTTCTTGATAATCTTATTTGATAATCTTACTTGATAATCTTACTTGATAATCTTAATTGATAATTTTCCTTGATAATCTTACTTGATAATCTTATTTGATAATCTTACTTGATAATCTTATTTGATAATCTTACTTGATAATCTTATTTGATAATCTTACTTGATAATCTTACTTGATAATCTTACTTGATAATCTTACTTGATAATCTTATTTGATAATCTTACTTGATAATCTTACTTGATAATCTTATTGATAATCTTACTTGATAATATTACTTGATAATATTACTTGATAATCTTACTTGATAATCTTACTTGATAATATTACTTGATAATCTTACTTGATAATATTACTTGATAATATTACTTGATAATCTTACTTGATAATCTTACTTGATAATCTTACTTGATAATCTTACTTGATAATCTTACTTGATAATCTTATTGATAATCTTACTTGATAATATTACTTGATAATATTACTTGATAATCTTACTTGATAATCTTACTTGATAATCTTACTTGATAATCTTACTTGATAATCTTACTTGATAATCTTATTGATAATCTTACTTGATAATATTACTTGATAATCTTACTTGATAATATTACTTGATAATCTTACTTGATAATCTTACTTGATAATCTTACTTGATAATCTTAGTTGATAATCTCAGTTGATAATCTTACTTGATAATATTACTTGATAATCTTACTTGATAATATTACTTGATAATCTTACTTGATAATCTTACTTGATAATCTTACTTGATAATCTTACTTGATAATCTTACTTGATAATCTTACTTGATAATCTTACTTGATAATCTTAGTTGATAATCTCAGTTGATAATCATGTTTCAAACCCCACCCGTGCTATGGCTTGTTTACAATCGTGTCATTAAAATTTCGAGAGTCCAGTAAGATTATGCACGACACCAACACCAACAACTCTTACAACACACACTGAAGGTCACTCTGGACTCTTGGCACAACTCTTGTGTTAAACCACCGGCTCTTTATAGGTTCTTCTGTGACTCTCAGACATAAACGTTTTCGGAAAGTTTTACTGACCTAGGTAATGTTTTTACTTTGATTTTTTAGTGAAAATTTAGTTAAAATAAACGTGGATTTATGATTATAAACTTTCTAACTAACCACTCGTTATTTACACTCGTTATTTACACTCGTTATTTACACTCGTTATTTATACTCGTCATTTACACTCGTCATTTACACTCGTTATTTACACTCGTTATTTATACTCGTCATTTACACTCGTCATTTCCACTCGTCATTTCCACTCGTTATTTATACTCGTCATTTACACTCGTCATTTACACTCGTCATTTACACTCGTCATTTACACTCGTTATTTACACTCGTCATTTACACTCGTTATTTACACTCGTTATTTATACTCGTCATTTACACTCGTCATTTACACTCGTCATTTACACTCGTCATTTACACTCGTTATTTACACTCGTTATTTATACTCGTCATTTACACTCGTCATTTACACTCGTCATTTACACTCGTCATTTACACTCGTTATTTACACTCGTCATTTACACTCGTTATTTACACTCGTTATTTATACTCGTCATTTACACTCGTCATTTACACTCGTCATTTACACTCGTCATTTACACTCGTTATTTACACTCGTTATTTATACTCGTCATTTACACTCGTCATTTACACTCGTCATTTACACTCGTTATTTACACTCGTTATTTATACTCGTCATTTACACTCGTTATTTACACTCGTCATTTACACTCGTCATTTACACTCGTTATTTACACTCGTCATTTACACTCGTCATTTACACTCGTTATTTACACTCGTTATTTATACTCGTCATTTACACTCGTCATTTACACTCGTCATTTACACTCGTTATTTACACTCGTCATTTACACTCGTCATTTACACTCGTTATTTACACTCGTTATTTATACTCGTCATTTACACTCGTCATTTACACTCGTCATTTACACTCGTTATTTACACTCGTTATTTATACTCGTCATTTACACTCGTTATTTACACTCGTCATTTACACTCGTCATTTACACTCGTTATTTACACTCGTCATTTACACTCGTCATTTACACTCGTCATTTACACTCGTCATTTACACTCGTCATTTACACTCGTCATTTACACTCGTCATTTACACTCGTCATTTACACTCGTCATTTACACTCGTCATTTACACTCGTCATTTACACTCGTCATTTACACACGTATGTAAACTTTCCGGAGGCGAAAAAGTATATTATTTTACTGTTAAAAAAGGAACCTGAGGTAGAGGTTGTTGTGTACACGTGGGACTGTTCTCACATATACAGTGAGACATGACTGACGACGTTGTGTACACGTGGGACTGTTCTCACATATACAGTGAGACATGACTGACGACGTTGTGTACACGTGGGACTGTTCTCACATATACAGCGAGACATGACTGACGACGTTGTGTACACGTGGGACTGTTCTCACATATACAGTGAGACATGACTGACGACGTTGTGTACACGTGGGACTGTTCTCACATATACAGTGAGACATGACTGACGACGTTGTGTACACGTGGGACTGTTCTCACATATACAGTGAGACATGACTGACGACGCTGTGTACACGTGGGACTGTTCTCACATATACAGTGAGACATGACTGACGACGTTGTGTACACGTGGGACTGTTCTCACATATACAGTGAGACATGACTGACGACGTTGTGTACACGTGGGACTGTTCTCACATATACAGTGAGACATGACTGACGACGTTGTGTACACGTGGGACTGTTCTCACATATACAGTGAGACATGACTGACGACGTTGTGTACACGTGGGACTGTTCTCACATATACAGTGAGACATGACTGACGACGTTGTGTACACGTGGGACTGTTCTCACATATACAGTGAGACATGACTGACGACGTTGTGTACACGTGGGAATGTTCTCACATATACAGTGAGACATGACTGACGACGTTGTGTACACGTGGGACTGTGCTCACATATACAGTGAGACATGACTGACGACGTTGTGTACACGTGGGAATGTTCTCACATATACAGTG
Source organism: Cherax quadricarinatus (assembly GCF_038502225.1). NCBI lineage: Eukaryota > Metazoa > Arthropoda > Malacostraca > Decapoda > Parastacidae > Cherax > Cherax quadricarinatus. The sequence goes on from NC_091300.1 coordinate 63,159,649, forward strand.
AGACATGACTGACGACGTTGTGTACACGTGGGACTGTGCTCACATATACAGTGAGACATGACTGACGACGTTGTGTACACGTGGGAATGTTCTCACATATACAGTGAGACATGACTGACGACGTTGTGTACACGTGGGACTGTGCTCACATATACAGTGAGACATGACTGACGACGTTGTGTACACGTGGGACTGTTCTCACATATACAGTGAGACATGACTGACGACGTTGTGTACACGTGGGACTGTTCTCACATATACAGCGAGACATGACTGACGACGTTGTGTACACGTGGGACTGTTCTCACATATACAGTGAGACATGACTGACGACGTTGTGTACACGTGGGACTGTGCTCACATATACAGTGAGACATGACTGACGACGTTGTGTACACGTGGGACTGTGCTCACATATACAGCGAGACATGACTGACGACGTTGTGTACACGTGGGACTGTTCTCACATATACAGCGAGACATGACTGACGACGTTGTGTACACGTGGGACTGTTCTCACATATACAGCGAGACATGACTGACGACACCCAGTAATTATGACTCACCAAATCGTTAAAACACGATTGCAAACAAATCAAGGAACTGGTTTTGGGTCTTACGTCTCACTTGCATTGGGTTCAAACCCCACCCGTACCGTGGTTAGCCAGTAATTAGGCTCAGGAGTACCGAGTTTAAGTTTTTTTAAAGGCTGTTGTAAAGGCTGTGCTTAAGTATCAACTAATTTTCAAGAACAATTTAATGGCTTCCACTGGAAATCCAACGAAATGTGTAATAATTTTGCTCTGAGTACACAGCCTGAGTTCCTGTAGTGGTGTAGCTCAGAGGTCAGACCTGTGTAAGTTGGTCAACTTGGTCCTGTTAGAGAACTTTGTGGCTAACACGAGAGAGGAGAAGAACTTGAAAAAGAATAGAACTGCTGAAAATAATTATTGACTTGATAAAGGCAACTGTGTGGGCGAAACGTTGTCAATAAATGATCATATTATACTGTATTTGTGTTTATTTTTCCAAGGTGCACTGCTGCAGGCCTACTGGCTCATGCTAGGTAAGACCAAGTCACTCCCACTCATAAGGAAGGAGTGATGGTGCAGGCGTCTGGACTTTCTTGAAGATAAGAAGTACTCATTACCTGAGGAGGTCAGTGACTTGGCTGACACTTACGAGGTTAATCATTAGATTGAACATCGGTCTTTAGTCGACTCTCGTCAACCATAGGTAAGTGCCAGCTGAGGTGACCATCACAGAACTTGTGTACCTGAGCCAGCACGAGACTCAGAGACACCTGTAATCAGAGGAACAGTAACCGGCTAAGAGAGACCACAAAACCGGCCTCAGAGTAAACCTCTGCATCAGGCTTCCTGGAGTAAAAGACGCACTTACTGCCATAAGCTTGTTCATGCTCGTCCTTAGCTGAGTCACGTTCGCCCTTAACGATTTAGCTGGCAGCCAGAATTTCACCAGCATCTTCTGGCTCACTGGTGTTATGGAAGCTTCGTGCTTTCCTTTGTAAACTTTCCAAGTTTCTTGTTTCTATATTTGAACTTGAGGCAACAAATGAATGACGGAGGAAAATACTAAGACATCTTTAGACGATATTCATTGTAGAGTAAAGCAACGTTTCAAAGATTAAGTCGTCACCATCACCAGGAACTATATTCTGCATCATGGGATAATAGCGTAAGAATACCAATAATTATGACCTGTGTCAGATACGAGGCAATATTTACCTGTAGGGCGGAATTAAAAGCTTCAGGTGACAATGCTTTTGATATCTCCCGCAGTGTCGTGAATACTAATTATCGTAATATTATTGCTATCTTGTTTTTACTATATAATTGCGAAGATTATTGCTAAAATGGCAGGCGGTTCTTCATGACAGCGATGGAACAAGCAAAATAATGGCAGGGAAGTTGCCGGAGTATGATGTAGCAAGAGTCACTAACCAGTGCAGTTGTATTGTAATTCACGATGCTCCTGTGTACTGGCACGAGAACCGACGAGATTGATGGATTGATTGCACCGAATACAAGCTGATGGATTGATTACCTTCAACTCCTTCTGATGTTCACCATTCTTCTTTGTAATGGACTGATAAAGCCATTGTGTGGGCTAAACGTTTCCTCTGTGAATATACCCAAGTGTTGCACACGTGTCTAATTTATCAACCATACTAGTAGCGGATGGTGGTTGCTAGTACTAGTAAGGGCACACGAATGGTGGTTGCTAGCACTAGTTAAGACGTAGGTATGGTGATTGCTAGTACCAGTGAAGACTCAAGGACAGTAGTTATTAACACTAGTGAGGACACAGGGATGGTAGTTGCTAGCACTAGTAAGGACGCACAGATGACAGTTCGTAACACTAGCAAGGAAGCAAGGATGGTGGTTACTAGCACTATTGAGGATGCAGGTATGGTGGTTGCTAGTACTAGTGAGGACACATGTATGGTGGTTGCTAGTACTAGTGAGGACGCAGGAATGATGGTTGCTAGTAATAGTAAGGACGCACAGAAGATGGTTCCTAACACTAGAAAGGACGCACGGATAGTGGTTAATGACACTAGTGAGGGCGCAGGTATGGTGGTTATTAGCACTAGTGAGGACGCAAGGATGGTGGTTATTACAACCCAGGATTCCAAATGGCCTGTTACCCCGGGTGTAATGGGAGCAAATAAACACAGTAGAAAAAGTTAAGACTTATATTATCCTTCACCAATTTAGAACAGCAATATGTACACTATGTACAGAGATAAGTATAGTGCACTCCACGGTAAGCAAAGCAGAAATAGAAGCCACAAGATAGCAGACCGTGCTTCAACCAGCTCTAGAATGGGAATGACAAGGGCAGACAGGAGAGCGGTACCCACATAACCTCTGCGATTGCCAAAACCATCTTCTTATTGGCTAGAACCTGGTCACTAGTTGAACGACGGGGTCCCATCATCAACTCTTAGCAACCTGGTTCGCTGGTTGGGGGAGATAGCCTGTAAATGAGGGTGTGTACATGCGCCGAATAAAGGTTACGTACTCTTTGCATGCCACAGTGGTTACTAATACTAATGAGGATGCAGGTATGGTGGTTGCTAGCACTAGTAAGGACACAGGGATGGTAGTTGCTAGCACTAGTAAGGACACACGGACGGGGAAAGGAGGAAACAAAAATCATATAGAGGCGGAAAGTTAAGAAAGGTTCTGAACCAACATAACAGATCTCTGTTGTTATTGCCGTGTCTCTCTGTGTGTCAACGTCTCCATCTGAGTCTTCGTCCATCTCTCAAACACTCATTCTCTTACACGACCTCAACCAGCCAGACCACTGCCAAACACACCACTAATATGTATGCAAGAACTCTGGTCTAGTTTGTTTGCTAAATGCTCGTGTATTGCTGCTGTTTTTTGGGTGTGTGTAAATCTCTTTTTGGTGGACCATCTTCTCCCTGTGAGCGTTTATTTACTTTTCTTGTTTTCCTCTCTGTCTGTCACTACGCACACTAGTATTTGCTTATACTCGTATGCCGGGAGCCGAAGTTGGGCTCTAACTCTTGGATTCAGATTTTGCTTGCAGCCCTGTTAAACCCTGTTAAACCACGTTATACCATGCTTATTCCGCCTCTGAGGAGGAATAATATGAGAATAAAGAAACACTACAACAAGCCTACTGGAGATAATGGTATAAAATACATACACGATGGAAAAATGAACACAAATACAATATAATGAGATCCTCTATTGACAACGTCTCGACAAGACTAGGCTGAGCAAATTATTACCTCTGATAGGCTCTGTTACACATTGTTTCACACAGCAGTCTTGAACTAGTACTATAAAATCACTGGTCTCCAGATTTCCAGTCAGAGAAGTTCAGTTAATTTGGCTAAAGTTAAAATCTTTTACTATTACTGTGTTATTGTTATTCGTCCCAAAGAAGTCTCACTCTGTCGTTTTCTAAGTTTTTCTTGACTTTCTAGAAATTCTACCCAAACAGAGTCTGTTACTGATCCATTTATTTTTACACCTGTTTTTATGCAACAGTTAATATTTTTCATATATATATATAAGGCTACTCCACCTCTTTCCTGTTACATCTATCAACATAGAACAACTTAAACCCTTGACTATGTCACTTGGCAATCATGTCCCGACTCTTTAATTATACCAGGTTTCAGTTAATGCAATGACATCAAAGTTCCCAGCACACGCTACCAAACATAATTCATTAATTTTTATTTCTGGCACTTCGACTATTTGTATAAATACATTAATATGCTTTTTCTGCTGTACGTTTCTGCTACTCAGCTTTGCTTTTGCACATTTTCTGCTATTATCAACACCCGGTGTTACTTGATGACTGTTATATTTAAGATTTATGATATTAAAACCTTAATCAATGTTTATACGCTCATTATTTTCGCTTCCTTAACCCATACCTCTAACTAATCGTAGTTAGAGGTATGGGTTTGTTGTTTGCTGGAGTTATGAGATTCATGGTTTGTTGTTTGCTGGAGTTATGAGATTCATGGTTTGTTGTTTGCTGGAGTTATTAAACCTTTATTAGTGCGATATTTTATCTAAATGTTCGCGTAAGGTCGCGCTAATTAAATTCTCATTTTCGTAGTATTTTTATTGATGTGTCGAGCAGCGACCGACACAGCACTTATTTTATACGTAAAGTGAGTTGTGCTTGACGTATGCAGAGGACAACGCTGTTTCCTGTGTATTAAATCCGTACTTACTTTCTTAAAAAACAGTGCCTTTGAACTTGATAAGAATCTCTCTCTCTCTCTCTCCCTCCTCCTCCTTCTATTCCTACTCCTCTTAGTTATCTTCTTTCTCTTCCTCCTTCCCAGTACGTGATTCAACTTTCAACAGCAAAACTCCGCTATTGTTCTTGCTTAGTCGTCGGTCCCTCCAGTCAGTCTCTTGTACCCGAGGTGTTTACATTACCTGCCTGCATTAATTACCTGACTCTTATCAAGATCACTTCATTCAGCGCCTAATTTGTGAGAGCAGGTATCTCAGACTATACAACATTTCCAGAAAAAAATCTCAAGCTTTCCACAAACAATTAGTTGCACTAATTCGTAGTAGTGCTGAGATAAGTAATTATTCAAATTAGAAGAAAATAAAGGTCTTAGTACATGGTGGACTATTGTCAAGTCAATAGTCAGAGTTGTTAGGTAATAATAGTCCATCACGGACCGAAGGAATCCTAGGTATTTATTTTTATTGTGAATTGTTTCAGACAGGTTGCCTACTGGGAATGTCACAACGAGTACCAAGGAAGCATTGGCAGACGAGGGTGAGTCGGCATTCCTTTGAAACCCTAACGAAGACCATCGAGAACGTCATGACAAACTTCCCCAGTGAAGTTAAGGACATTGTTTTAGTTGAGGACAGTCAGGTTAATTTTATAGATAGGGCTTTTTATCATAGGGATAAGAAGAAGAGGCAGAGGGTATGTTTTCCTGGGACTGGGCTTGGGGATATTGTTAGCCTTCTAGACAGTATCATGAAAAGTAATGGGAGCAATCCTATTATCTGCCTCAGCGTGGGAGTGAAGAGCTGATTAGCAGGTATAGAACAGCAACAGAGATAATTAAGAAGGGTGGGAACCCTGTGATATGTGGCATTTTGCCAACGAGAGGAGTTGGAAATGAATGGGTGTTCAGGGCAATTGGTGTCAATTGCTGGCTGGACAAACACTGTAAGGAAACTACAGTAACATTCATGGACAACTGGGACCTCTTCTATGGCAGAAATGACATGTATGCCAGGGATGGGGGTTCACTTATCTAGGTCTGGGGTGGTAGCACTGGCACTGCAGTGGAGGGAGCTGTTAGATCTTTAAACTAGAAATAGATAGTGGTATGGGTTTTCGTAGAAAATCAATGAATTCTCAGTGTAACGATAGTGTGAGTTTTAGGGAAACCAGTATTAGGCAGAATGAGGTACAGTTATTGGTGAATATTGGAAAGTCAATGGCAAGGAGAGTAACAGGCATAGTGAAGGAACAGAAATCAGCAGAAAGAGTAAAGAGAAGGGAGGTTTTTTAAACATATATTATACTAACAGTCGTAGTGTGGAAAATAAGATGGGCGAATTGAGATTAGTTGCAAGTGCAGGTAACATTGAAGTTTTTGCCATAACTGAGACGTGGTTTAATATGAAAAATCGGGACATGCCTGCTGAATGTCACATTCAGGGTTTTATATTGTTCCAAGTAGACAGAAGTAACGGAAAGGGGGGTGGGGTGGCACTCTATGTCCGAGATCGTTTAAATTGACGCATAAAAACGGGTATAAAGTCTGAAACACATACTGATTCTGTTTGGGTAGAATTTTCAGAGGGGCCCGAAAAATTTATTTTAGGCGTGATATACCGTCCCTAAAACTTGGATTGAGACCAAGGAAGACTACTGTGGGAGGAAATTATTAGGGCCACAAGGCACGATAATGTTGTAATTCTAGGAGACTTTAACTTTAGTTATATTGATGGGAATTTAGAGTCGAACTACTTCTTAGAAGTAGTTCAGGACTGTTTTTTAAAGCAGTTTGTGACAGAACCTACAAGGGGAAATAATCTGCTGGACTTGGTTCTGGGAAACAATGAATCCCTTGTTAATAATTTAGAAATTTCGGAGGAACTTGGCACAAGCGATCACAAATCAATTACCTTTAGCATTGAATGGAAGTTTGAAAGTAGGGATAATTCAGTAATGGTTCTAGATTTTCGTTTAGCAGATTACAATGGTTTTGGAGAACAACAATCATTTGTGGACTGGAGTAACGAAGAGAGCTATCAATATGACAGTTTTCTGAACACTATACATGCTGTTGTTAGGTAATGTTCCACTATACATGCTGCCCAAAGTACATTTATTCCGTGTAAGGAAATTTGATCGAACAGAAATGACTTTAAATGGATGAATAATAGGCTCAAATACCTTTTAAGGCTAAAGAAAGGAATTTATAGGCGCATCAAAAGAGGTGAGGGTCATCTTATGAATCAATATATTGACATTCACAGGGAAGTTAAAAAGGGATAAGAAAAGCTAAACGAGAGTACGAAATTAAAGTTGCTGTGGGTTCGAAAACTAACTAAAAAGTTTTTTCCAGGTTTATGTAATAAAACACAAATAGCCCGCACATAGGAGAGAGGAGCTTACGTTTACGTTTACGTTTACGTTTACGTTTACGTTTACGCTTACGTTTACGCTTACGTTTACGCTTACGTTTACGTTTACGTTTACGTTTACGTTTACGTTTACGTTTACGCTTACGTTTACGTTTACGCTTACGTTTACGTTTACGTTTACGCTTACGTTTACGTTTACGCTTACGTTTACGTTTACGCTTACGTTTACGTTTACGCTTACGTTTACGTTTACGCTTACGTTTAAATTTACGTTTACGTTTACGTTTACGCTTACGTTTACGTTTACGTTTACGTTTACGTTTACGTTTACGCTTACGTTTAAATTTACGTTTACGTTTACGTTTACGTTTACGCTTACGTTTACGCTTACGTTTACGCTTACGTTTACGCTTACGTTTACGCTTACGTTTACGTTTACGCTTACGTTTACGTTTACGCTTACGTTTCGGTCCGACTTGGACCATTTACAAAGTCACACTAACAGAAAGGAGACTTTGTAAATAGTCCAAGTCGGACCGAAACGTCGTCGTAAGCTCCTCTCTTCTATGTGCGGGTTATTTGTGTATCGTTCCAGTCACGGTATTGTGCCTTTTTGTTATTTAAAGAACAAAAATTAATAAAAAGTTAGGTCCTCTAAAAAAAAAACTCTGGGCATCTTACTGACAAGGAGATTGAAAAGTACTCAGTTTTTAATAATTATTTTCTCTCGGTTTTCACACAGGAAGACACTAACAGTATCCCAGTAATTAATTTTTATAGTGGGACTGAAGAAGATAAATTATGTAATATCACAGTCACTAGTGAAATGATTATGAAGGAAATAGACCGACTGGAAGAAAATAAATCGCCGGGCTCTGATTTTGCATCCATCCACTCGTCGTTATCCATCCCTTCCACCCGTGAAAGTTCAATTTTCCCAGTCCTCCTGTTCCTTCACAATTATGAGATATACTCCACCCAAATGTCAATCTAATCACTACCATAATCACCACCATCATCACCACCATCATCACCACCATCATCACCATCATCACCATCATTACCACCACCACCACCACCAGTCCACCATGATTAATTAACACTACCACCATACTTTCGTCCTTCCACCACTGCCACTAGCACCACCAGCTCTACCACACTATAAAGGTTAACTTAAATTCTAAAGGTGTGGATGGGTATGCCAGTGGAAATCCTCCGTCAAATAAAAAGCTCCAATAGTGGATCATCATAAGACTAGACACTTGTCTTGCTTCCTGACAAATCTTACCTAACTACCTACTCCCTCCTCAGCCCTGTTCTACTTGCAATCGCCCATAAACCCGCCACACAAGACTTACAACATAGCGAGAGACAAACTTGTGGTTGGTGTATGACTATAGATGAAATCTAGAGTGAAATTCCAAGTAATGTAGATAAAAATGACAGATCTGAGCAATTTTACGAAGGCCCCATCTATCAGGAAACGTGAATTATTTGGAAAGAGTTCCTCGGGGAAGCAAAGTGGAAAAGAGAAATGCTGGGAAACACAAGGGACGAGAGGAGGGAAGAAAAAACAAAATCTGAGATAGGAACAAGTAGAGAGAAGAACAGCGAAATCCCAAGATTTACTTAAAAGTGTATGATACGGTGAAGAGAGACGCAAAAGATTGGGAAAAATGAATTAGAAAAAATATTTAGAAAAGCGTGTAATTTAGCCAAGAAAAGCAAATGAGGAGTTTTTACCTGGAGTTTACCTGGAGAGAGTTCCGGGGGTCAACGCCCCCGCGGCGTTGAAATGAGGCATTAAATCTTACTGACCAGAACCAAAATTAGCACCACTGTCACGTTAGAAGAATAAAGAAGGAATAGTTGAACAAGTCAGGACAAACGAGAGAGATATATCCATAGAACTAAAGCTTAGAATTAAGAAAAACTCACCATTTATATTTAACTAAATGGTAGAGGAATGATACCAGAGAATAAAAGTATTACCTCGAAAAGAACAGGAACAACAATAATTATACAAATTAACCACAAAAAGGTAACAGGATCTGAAAATCTGTTACCATAAATACTGAGAACAACTGGAATGGAACCTCATCCGAACGAGAAGAATTCTACAAGATTGATGGACTGAACACATCGACTCCAGGTTGAGGGACTGATTACCTCATTCTCCTCCTCTCCTTACGCCTTCCTCTTTGTATTGGACTGATGAAGCCACTGTGTGGCGAAACGTTTCCTGAATAAAGATTTCCATATGCTGCATAAGTGTCTCAATCTTCAACTTGTCGGTTTTTCAAACCATTCATCACGAGAAGAATTTAACAATCCTTGGAATCTCTGTATACCAAAATACCTCGACTTACATATTCGCTTAAGATACTGATGAAAATATTGATGATAATAACGGACCAACTGGTGGTGTAACCCATGAACTAACTTTAGAAACAGTGAAGAGAGAATCCAAGAAGCTAGAAATCGTTCAGTAGGGCCAGGAGCTGCAACACGAGTTCTTAACATCTACTTGGTAAATACTAAGTGAATAAACACACACACACACACACACACACACACACACACACACACACACACACACACACACACACACACACACACACACACACACACACACACATACACAAATACACACACACACACACACACACACACACACACACACACACACACACACACACACACACACACACACACACACACACACACACACTCACACACACAGAACAAGCCCCTGGTTCACCCGACGGTGTAAGGAGGCAAAAACAAAGTGCAATAGAGAATGGAAAAAGTACAGAAGGCAGAGAACACACGAAAATAGGGAGATCAGTCGCAGAGCCAGGAATGAGTACGCACAGGTAAGGAGGGAGGCCCAGCGACAGTATGAAAATGACAGCATCGAGAATCAAGACAGACCCGAAACTGTTGTATAGCCACATCAGGAGGAAGACAACAGTCAAAGACCAGGTGATCAGATTAAGGACAGAAGGTGGAGAACTCACAAGAAATGATCAGGAGGTATGTGAGGAGCTGAACAGGAGATTTAAGGAAGTTTTTACAGTAGAGACAGGAAGGGCTGTGGGAAGACAGAACAGAAGGGAACATCAAGAGGGAATATACCAACAAGTGTTGGATGACATACGAACAACTGAGGAGGAGGTGAAGAAGCTCTTAAGTGACCTTGACACCTCAAAGGCGATGGGACCGGACAACATCTCCCCATGGGTCCTTAGAGAAGGAGCAGAGATGCTGTGTGTGCTTCTAACCACAATCTTCAACACATCCCTTGAAACTGGGCAACTACCTGAGAAATGGAAGACAGCTAATGTAGTCCCCATATTTAAGAAAGGAAACAGAAACGAGGCACTAAACTACAGACCTGTGTCTCTGACATGTATTGTGTGCAAAAGTCATGGAGAAGATTATCAGGAGGAGAGTGGTCGAACACCTGGAGAGGAACAAGATTATAAATGAAAACCAGCATGGGTTCATGGTAACAGAAGTAAGACATGAGAGAGAGGGTTGGGTAGATTGCGTTTTCCTAGACTGCAGGAAGGCCTTTGACACAGTTCCCCACAAGAGATTAGTGCAGAAGCTGGAGGATCAGGCACACGTAAAAGGAAGGGCACTGCAATGGATAAGGGAATACCTGACAGGGAGGCAGCAACGAGTCATGGTACGTGAAGAGGTATCACAGTGGGCGCCTGTTACGAGCGGGGTCCCACAGGGGTCAGTTCTAGGACCAGTGCTATTTTTGATATATGTGAACGACATGATGGAAGGAATAGACTCTGAAGTGTCCCTGTTCGCAGATGACGTGAAGTTGATGAGAAGAATTAAATCGGACGAGGATGAGGCAGGACTGCAAAGAGACCTGGAGAGGCTGGACATGTGGTCCAGTAACTGGCTTCTCGAATTCAATCCAGCCAAATGCAAAGTCATGAAGATTGGGGAGGGGCAAAGAAGACCGCAGACAGAGTATAGGCTAAGTGGACAAAGACTACAGACCTCACTCAGGGAGAAAGACCTTGGGGTGACCATAACACCGAACACATCACCGGAGGCACACATCAACCAAATAACCGCTGCAGCATACGGGCGCCTGGCAAACCTGAGAATAGCGTTCCGATACCTTAATAAGGAATCGTTCAAGACACTGTACACTGTGTATGTTAGGCCCATACTGGAGTATGCAGCACCAGTCTGGAACCCACACCTGGTCAAGCACGTCAAGAAGTTAGAGAAAGTACAAAGGTTTGCAACAAGGCTAGTCCCAGAGCTCAAGGGAATGTCGTACGAGGAAAGGTTAAGGGAAATCGGACTGACGACACTGGAGGACAGAAGGGTCAGGGGAGACATGATAACGACATACAAGATACTGCGGGGAATAGACAAGGTGGACAGAGATAGGATGTTCCAGAGAGGGGACACAGGGACAAGGGGTCACAACTGGAAGCTGAAGACTCAGACGAGTCACAGGGACGTTAGGAAGTATTTCTTCAGTCATAGAGTTGTCAGCAAGTGGAATAGCCTAGCAAGTGAAGTAGTGGAGGCAGGAACCATACATAGTTTTAAGAAGAGGTATGACAAAGCTCAGGAAGCAGAGAGAGAGAGGATCCAGTAGCGATCAGTGAAGAGGCAAGGCCAGGAGCTGAGTCTCGACCCCTGCAACCACAATTAGGTGAGTACAATTAGGTGAGTACACACACACACACACACACACACACACACACACACACACACACACACACACAAACATGAAAACAATAGATGAGGGCGATATGACCCAGGTGACAAATTTTCAGAGAATTGGGTGGTTTGCGAGTGGAAGGATACGGCCTGTCAGAGTAACTTTCAAGGAAGAATCAGTTCGAACCAGGATCCTGCAAGAGAAAGCAAGACTGAGGGACAAACAGGGGTACCAGAGAGTGTACCTCGACCGCGACAGAACACAAGAAGAAAGGACTACACTGAAAGAGAGGGTACAGAGACGCAAGGAGGAACGAGAAGCAATGACGAAAATGAGCAGGACCCAGACACAGGAGGAAGGGCAAACACACCCCACAGAATCTCCCACCAAAAGACTCCAACCGCGACATTCCCAACGCAACTGAGCAACCTATACTACAACCCACTCACTGTTCCCTCTGCCACCAACCCCCATATCACAAACCTCACCCCAACAGCAGTCCCTTATGGGCATTCTGACCCCACCCCCATCAACACAAACCCCACCTACACCACAGCCTCATATAGGCCCCCACCAAGGCTCTCGCTCCCCCAACCCCAATATTCTTGCATGACCACAATGATAGAAAAGAAACTGAAAGTTTGGTACACAAACGCTGATGGAATAACGAATAAACATGAGGAGTGGAACGAAAGAATCAGTGAAAAATCCCCAGACATCATAGGAGTCACAGAAACAAAACTCGCTGAGACAATAACAGACACAATCTTCCCAACGGGATATCAGATCCTGAGGAAAGATAGAAGGAGTAGAGGGGGAGGAGGGGTTGCACTGCTCATAAAACACCGATGGGAATTTGAGGAAATGGAAGGCATGGACATGATTGGAGAAAGAGACTACATTGTAGGTACAATTCAGTCCGGAGAACATAAAGTAGTCATTGGAGTGATGTATAACTTACCACAGAACTGAAGGAGGCCAAGAGAGGAGTACGAAGAAAACAACAGGGTGATGGTGGACACACTGGCTGAGGTGGCAAGAAGAGCTCACTCGAGCAGAGCAAAGTTACTGGTAATGGGCGATTTCAACAACAGGGAGATCGACTGGGAAAACCTGGAGCCACATGGGGGTCCCGAAACATGGAGAGCCAAGATGATGGATGTGGTACTTGAAAACCTCATGCATCAACATGTCAGGGACACAACCAGAGAGAGAGGGGAGGATGAGCCAGCAAGACTGGATCTTGTGTTCACCCTTAGCAGTTCAGACATTGAGGACATCACTTACGAGAGGCCCCTTGGAGCTAGCGATCACGTGGTTCTGAGTTTTGATTGTATAGTAGAGTTACAAGTGGAGAAGGTAACAGGAACTGAAGGGGACAGGCCAAACTATAAAAGGGGGAACTACACAGGTATGAGAAACTTCCTGCAGGAGGTTCAGTGGGACAGAGAAATGGTAGGAAAATCAGTAAACGAGATGATGGAATATGTGGCAACAAAGTGCAAGGAGGCAGAGGAAAGGTTTGTTCCCAAGGGAAACAAAAATAATAGGAAGACCAAAACGAGTCCTTGGTTTACCCCAAGGTGTAGGGAGGCAAAAACTAAGTGCAACAGAGAATGGAAAAGGTACAGGAGGCATAGGACCCAGGAAAACAAGGAGATTAGTAGAAGAGCCAGAAACGAGTATACACAGATAAGGAGGGAGGCCCAGCGACAGTATGAAAACGACATAGCATCGAAAGTCAAATCTGACCCGAAACTGCTGTATAGCCACATTAGGAGGAAGACAACAGTCAAGGACCAGGTGATAAGGCTGAGGAAAGAAGGTGGAGAACTCACAAGAAACGATCAAGAGGTATGTGAGGAGCTCAACACAAGATTTAAGGAAGTATTTACTGTAGAGACAGGAAGGACTCTGGGGGAACAGACCAGATGGGGACACCAGCAAGGAATACACCAACAAGTGTTAGACGACATACATACAGATGAGGAGGAGGTGAAGAAACTGCTAAGAGACATCGATACCTCAAAGGCAATGGGACCGGACAACATCTCCCCGTGGGTCCTTAGAGAGGGAGCAGATATGTTGTGCGTGCCACTTACCACAATCTTCAACACGTTCCTGGAAACTGGGCAACTACCTGAGGTATGGAAGACGGCAAATGTAGTTCCCATTTTTAAAAAAGGAGACAGAAAAGAGGCACTAAACTATAGACCTGTGTCATTGACGTGTATAGTATGCAAAATTATGGAGAAAATTATCAGGAGGAGAGTGGTGGAGCACCTGGAACGGAACAAGAGTATAAATGCCAACCAGCACGGATTCACGGAAGGCAAATCTTGTGTCACAAACCTTCTGGAGTTTTATGATAAAATAACAGAAGTAAGACACGAGAGAGAGGGGTGGGTTGATTGCATCTTCTTGGACTGCAAGAAGGCCTTTGACACAGTTCCTCACAAGAGATTAGTGCAGAAGCTAGAGCATCAGGCGCATATAACAGGAAGGGCACTGCAATGGATCAGAGAATACCTGACAGGGAGGCAATAACGAGTCATGGTACGTAATGATGTATCACAGTGGGCACCTGTGACGAGCGGGGTCCCACAGGGGTCGGTCCTAGGACCAGTGCTATTTTTGGTATATGTGAACGACATGATGGAAGGGTTAGACTCAGAAGTGTCCCTGTTTGCAGATGATGTGAAGTTAATGAGGAGAATTAAATCTGATGAGGACCAGGCAGGACTTCAAAGAGACCTGGACAGACTGGACACCTGGTCCAGCAAATGGCTTCTCGAATTTAATCCTGCCAATTGCAAAATCATGAAGATAGGGGAAGGGCTCAGAAGACCACAGACAGAGTATAGGCTAGGTGGCCAAAGACTGCAAACCTCACACAAGGAGAAAGATCTTGGGGTGAGTATAACACCGAGCATGTCTCCGGAAGCACACATCAATCAGATAACTGCTGCAGCATATGGGCGCCTGGCAAACCTGAGAACAGCATTCCGATACCTTAGTAAGGAATCATTCAAGACACTGTACACCGTGTATGTCAGGCCCATACTGGAGTATGCAGCAAATGTTTGGAACCCGCACTTGATAAAGCACGTCAAGAAACTAGAGAAAGTACAAAGGTTTGCAACAAGGTTAGTTCCAGAGCTAAGGGGAATGTCCTATGAAGAAAGATTAAGGGAAATCGGCCTGACGACACTGGAGGACAGGAGGGTCAGGGGAGACATGATAACGACATATAAAATACTGCGTGGAATAGACAAGGTGGACAAAGACAGGATGTTCCAGGGAGGGGACACAGAAACAAGAGGCCACAATTGGAAGTTGAAGACACAAATGAGTCAGAGAGATAGTAGGAAGTATTTCTTCAGTCATAGAGTTGTAAGGCAGTGGAATAGCCTAGAAAATGACGTAGTGGAGGCAGGAACCATACACAGTTTTAAGACAAGGTTTGATAAAGCTCATGGAGCCGGGAGAGAGAGGGCCTAGTAGCAACCGGTGAAGAGGCGGGGCCAGGAGCTAAGACTCGACCCTTGCAACCACAAATAGGTGAGTACAAATAGGTGAGTACACACACACACACACACACACACACACACACCCACAAACACCCTCCACCACTTGACACAAACACTTGACACAAACAAGTACCCCCCTCCCCTAACCACCTCACCCCTCTTCCCTAACCACCTCACCTTAGCCACCTACCCCTCCCCCAAACCACCTAACCCCTCCCCAAACCGTCTAACCCCCCCAACTACCTCTCTCCCTCCAATAACCATTCTCCCCCTCCCCCATAACCATCCATCCCCTCTCCCCCTCAAACCATTTAACCCCCTCCCCCAACTATCTCTACCCCTCCAATAACCATCTTCCCCCTCCCCCACAACCATCCATCCCCTCTCCTCCTAACCATCTATTCCCCTCCCCCTAACCACCCTTCCCCCCTTCTGTGGAGAAACGGGGGAACCTAGAACCAGGATGAGGACAAGGGGCTCCAAGGACGAATCTGGGAGGGAGGAATGGGAGGTAGAGCTCAAAAAAAGGGAGGAAGACTGTGGAAGGAGACTAGATGAGCTGGAAAGGAAGATGGAAGAGAGGTTAGCAGCAGAATGCAGAAGGTGGAAGCAACAGGCCTCGGCAGCAGAAATCAAGATAGAGAGATTAGAAGAGGAACTGAGACATCTGAAGCAGCACAGAGACAAAGATATTACAGAAGTAGCATTGGCAATGGCTACATCAAACACAGACAACAGGTCTGAAGGAAGCATGGAAACTAAACTGTATGCAGAGGTCCTGTCAAACCCACATGGGGCCCAAAACAAAGACAGGGAGCACACTAGGACAGAATGAGAGGTTGGAAGATATTGAAGGAACTAGGACATGTGCAAGGACCTTTCCAGATACCTGTGGGGGCCAGGAACAGGTGAGCAGGAAGGACAAACCAAGAAGCATAGGGGCCATAACTAGGGAAGGGACTGAAGGAAGGAACACTGCTCGGGAAGGAACTAAAACACATCAGAGAATGCAATGGGAGTCACAGTGGGAGGTGGAAAGGGAGAGATCAGTGTTTGTCTATGGGCTAGACGAAGCTAAAGGGGAAACTTATGATGAAAGAAAGCAGGAGGAGAAAAAAGCGATTGAAGATATCATGAAGGTGATAGGCGAGGGGGACATGACCCAGGTGGCAAATTTTCGGAGAATTGGGTGGTTCACAAAGAAAAGGAATTGGCCTCTCAAAGTAATTTTCAAGGCAGAATCAACCCGAACCATGATCCTGCAGGAGACAGCACGGCTGAGAGGCAAGCAGGAGTTCCGGAGAGTGTACCTCGATCGAGACAGAACACAGGACGAAAGGAAGGTGATGAAAGAGAGAGTTCAAAAACGAAAGGAGAAATGGGAGGAAATGAAAAAGGAGAGCAGAATAACCCAGGATTAAATGGAAGGACAAGCACACCCCCCAGAAACACCTGCAGAAGGACTCCAGCCACGACACCCTCAAGGCAACTGAACAATCCAAACCAACCATCACACACCGATCCCTCTGTTTCCGCCCCCCGCACCACAGTTACAGTATTAGAACAGAAGTTGAAGGTTTGGTACACAAATGCAGATGGATTAACGAATAAACATGAGGAATGGCAAGAAAGAATCAATGAGAAGTCCCCAGACATCATAGCAGTTACAGAAACAAAACTCACGGAGACAATAACAGATGCAATCTTCCCAACAGGATACCAGATCATGAGGAAAGATAGAAGGGGCAGGGAGGAAGTGGGGTTGCTCTGCTTGTAAAAAACAGATGGAAATTCGAGAAAATGGAAGGCATAGATGAGAAGGGAGAAAGAGACTACATAGCAGGTACACTTCAGTCTGGGGAACACAAAGTGGTCATTGCAGTGATGTATAATCCACCACAGAACTGCAGGAGGCCAAGAGAGGAATATAAAGAGAGCAACAGAGCAATGGTGGACACACTTGCTGAGGTGGCAAGAAGAGCTCATTCCAGCAGAGCAAAGTTGCTGGTTATGGGGGATTTCAACCACAGGGAGATTGACTGGGAAAACCTGGAGCCACATGGGGGTCCCGAAACATGGAGAGCCAGGATGTTGGACGTGGTGCTGGAAAACCTCATGCACCAACATGTTAAGGACACTACCAGAGTAAGAGGGGAGGATGAACCAGCAAGATTGGACCTTGTGTTCACCCTGGGCAGCTCAGACATTGAGGACATCAAGTATGAGAGTCCCCTAGGAGCTAGCGACCACGTGATTCTGTGCTTTGAATACATAGTAGAGCAGCAAGTGGAGAGAATAACAGGAGTTGAATGGGAAAAGCCTGACTATAAAAGAGGGGACTACATAGGGTTGAAGAACTTCCTGCGGGAGGTCCAGTGGGACAGAGAACTGGCAGGAAAGCCAGTAAATGAAATGATGGAATATGGAACAACAAAATGCAAGGAGGCAGTGGAAAGGTTTATTCCCAAGGGCAACAGTAACAACGGGAAAACCAGAACGAGCCCCTGGTTTACCCGACGGTGTAAGGAGGCAAAAACAAAGTGCAATAGAGAATGGAAAAAGTACAGAAGGCAGAGAACACACGAAAATAGGGAGACCAGTCGCAGAGCCAGGAATGAGTATGCACAGGAAAGGAGGGAGGCCCAGCGACAGTATGAAAATGATATAGCATCGAGAATCAAGACTGACCCGATACTGTTGTATAGCCACATCAGGAGGAAGACAACAGTCAAAGACCAGGTGATCAGATTAAGGACAGAAGGTGGAGAACTCACAAGAAATGATCAGGAGGTATGTGAGGAGCTGAACAGGAGATTTAAGGAAGTTTTTACAGTAGAGACAGGATGGGCAGTGGGAAGACACCACAGAAGGGAACATCAAGAGGGAATATACCAACAAGTGTTGGATGACATACGAACAACTGAGGAGGAGGTGAAGAAGCTCTTAAGTGACCTTGACACCTCAAAGGCGATGGGACCGGACAACATCTCCCCATGGGTCATTAGAGAAAGAGCAGAGATGCTGTGCATGCCTCTAACCACAATCTTCAACACATCCCTTGAAACTGGGCAACTACCTGAGAAATGGAAGACAGCTAATGTAGTCCCCATATTTAAGAAAGGAAACAGAAACGAGGTGCTAAACTACAGACCTGTGTCTCTGACATGTTTTTTGTGCAAAGTCATGGAGAAGATTATCAGGAGGAGAGTGGTCGAACACCTGGAAAGGAACAAGATTATAAATGAAAACCAGCATGGGTTCATGGAAGGCAAATCTTGTATCACAAACCTACTGGAGTTTTATGACAAGGTAACAGAAGTAAGACACGAGAGAGAGGGGTGGGTAGATTGCGTTTTCCTAGACTGCAGGAAGGCCTTTGACACAGTTCCCCACAAGAGATTAGTGCAGAAGCTGGAGGATCAGGCGCATGTAAAAGGGATGGCACTGCAATGGATAAGGGAATACCTGACAGGGAGGCAGCAACGAGTCATGGTACGTGAAGAGGTATCACAGTGGGCGCCTGTTACGAGCGGGGTCCCAAAGGGGTCAGTTCTAGGACCAGTGCTATTTTTGATACATGTGAACGACATGATGGAAGGAATAGACTCTGAAGTGTCCCTGTTCGCAGATGACGTGAAGTTGATGAGAAGAATTAAGTCGGACGAGGAAGAGGCAGGACTGCAAAGAGACCTGGACAGGCTGGACATATGGTCCAGAAACTGGCTTCTCGAATTCAATCCAGCCAAATGCAAAGTCATGAAGATTGGGGAGGGGCAAAGAAGACCGCAGACAGAGTATAGGCTAGGTGGACAAAGACTACAGACCTCACTCAAGGAGAAAAACTTTGGGGTGACCATAACACCGAGAACATCACCGGAGGCACACATCAACCAAATAACTGCTGCAGCATACGGACGCCTGGCAAACCTGAGAATAGCGTTCCGATACCTTAATAAGGAATCGTTCAAGACACTGTACACTGTGTATGTTAGAATCATACTGGAGTATGCAGCACCAGTCTGGAACCCACACCTGGTCAAGCACGTCAAGAAGTTAGAGAAAGTACAAAGGTTTGCAACAAGGCTAGTCCCAGAGCTCAAGGGAATGTCTTACTAGGAAAGGTTAAGGGAAATCGGACTGACGACACTGGAGGACAGAAGGGTCAGGGGAGACATGATAACGACATACAAGATACTGCGGGGAATAGACAAGGTGGACAGAGATAGGATGTTCCAGAGAGGGGACACAGGGACAAAGGGTCACAACTGGAAGCTGAAGACTCAGACGAGTCACAGGGACGTTAGGAAGTATTTCTTCAGTCATAGAGTTGTCAGCAAGTGGAATAGCCTAGCAAGTGAAGTAGTGGAGGCAGGAACCATACATAGTTTTAAGAAGAGGTATGACAAAGCTCAGGAAGCAGAGAGAGAGAGGACCTAGTAGCGATCAGTGAAGAGGCGGGGCCAGGAGCTGAGTCTCGACCCCTGCAACCACAATTAGTTGAGTACAATTAGGTGAGTACACACACACACACTCATTCGCACACACACACACACACACACACACACACACACACACACACACACACACACACACACACACACACACACACACACCACACACACACACACACACACACACACACACAAACACACACACACACACACACACACACACACACACACACACACACACACACCACACACACACACACACACACACACACACACACACACACACACACACACACACACACACAAACACACACACACACACACACACACACACACACACACACACCACACACACACACAAACACACACACACACACACACACACACACACACACTCACACACACACACACACACACACACACACACACACACACACACCCCACAGAATCTCCCACCAAAAGACTCCACCCGCGACATTCCCAACGCAACTGAGCAACCTATACTACAACCCACTCACTGTTCCCTCTGCCACCAACCCCCATATCACAAACCTCACCCCAACAGCTGTCCCTTATGGGCATTCTGACCCCACCCCCATCAACACAAACCCCACCTACACCACAGCCCCATATAGGCCCCCACCAAGGCTCTCGCTCCCCCAACCCCAATATACTTGCATGACCACAATGATAGAAAAGAAACTAAAGGTTTGGTACACAAACGCGGATGGAATAACGAATAAACATGAGGAGTGGAATGAAAGAATCAGTGAAAAATCCCCAGACATCATAGCAGTCACAGAAACAAAACTCGCTGAGACAATAACAGACACAATCTTCCCAACAGGATATCAGATCCTGAGGAAAGATAGAAGGAGTAGAGGGGGAGGAGGGGTTGCACTGCTCATAAAACACCAATGGGGATTTGAGGAAATGGAAGGCATGGACATGATTGGAGAAAGAGACTACATTGTAGGTACAATTCAGTCCGGAGAACATAAAGTAGTCATTGGAGTGATGTATAACCCACCACAGAACTGCAGGAGGCCAAGAGAGGAGTACGAAGAAAACAACAGGGTGATGGTGGACACACTGGCTGAGGTGGCAAGAAGAGCTCACTCGAGCAGAGCAAAGTTACTGGTAATGGGCGATTTCAACCACATGGAGATCGACTGGGAAAACCTGGAGCCACATGGGGGTCCCGAAACATGGAGAGCCAAGATGATGGATGTGGTACTTGAAAACCTCATGCATCAACATGTCAGGGACACAACCAGAGAGAGAGGGGAGGATGAGCCAGCAAGACTGGATCTTGTGTTCACCCTGAGCAGTTCAGACATTGAGGACATCACTTACGAGAGGCCCCTTGGAGCTAGCGATCATGTGGTTCTGAGTTTTGACTATATAGTAGAGTTACAAGTGGAGAAGGTAACAGGAACTGAAGGGGACAAGCCAAACTATAAAAGGGGGGACTACACAGGTATGAGAAACTTCCTGCAGGAGGTTCAGTGGGACAGAGAAATGGTAGGAAAATCAGTAAACGAGATGATGGAATATGTGGCAACAAAGTGCAAGGAGGCAGAGGAAAGTTTTGTTCCCAAGGGAAACAGAAATAATAGGAAGACCAAAACGAGTCCTTGGTTTACCCCAAGGTGTAGGGAGGCAAAAACTAAGTGCAACAGAGAATGGAAAAGGTACAGGAGGCATAGGACCCAGGAAAACAAGGAGATTAGTAGAAGAGCCAGAAACGAGTATGCGCAGATAAGGAGGGAGGCCCAGCGACAGTATGAAAACGACATAGCATCGAAAGTCAAATCTGACCCGAAACTCCTGTATAGCCACATTAGGAGGAAGACAACAGTCAAGGACCAGGTGATAAGGCTGAGGAAAGAAGGTGGAGAACTCACAAGAAACGATCAAGAGGTATGTGAGGAGCTCAACACGAGATTTAAGGAAGTATTTACAGTAGAGACAGGAAGGACTCTGGGGGGACAGACCAGATGGGGACACCAACAAGGAATACACCAACAAGTGTTGGACGACATACATACAGATGAGGAGGAGGTGAAGAAACTGCTAAGGGACATCGATACCTCAAAGGCAATGGGACCGGACAACATCTCTCCGTGGGTCCTTAGAGAGGGAGCAGATATGTTGTGCGTACCACTTACCACAATCTTCAACACATCCCTGGAAACTGGGCAACTACCTGAGGTATGGAAGACGGCAAATGTAGTTCCCATTTTCAAAAAAGGAGACAGAAAAGAGGCACTAAACTATAGACCTGTGTCATTGACGTGTATAGTATGCAAAATTATGGAGAAGATTATCAGGAGGAGAGTGGTGGAGCACCTGGAACGGAACAGGAGTATAAATGCCAACCAGCACGGATTCATGGAAAGCAAATCCTGTGTCACAAACCTTCTGGAGTTTTATGATAAAATAACAGAAGTAAGACAAGAGAGAGAGGGGTGGGTTGATTGCATCTTCTTGGACTGCAAGAAGGCCTTTGACACAGTTCCTCACAAGAGATTAGTGCAGAAGCTAGAGCATCAGGCGCATATAACAGGAAGGGCACTGCAATGGATCAGAGAATACCTGACAGGGAGGCAACAGCGAGTCATGGTACGTAATGATGTTTCACAGTGGGCACCTGTGGCGAGCGGAGTCCCACAGGGGTAGGTCCTAGGACCAGTGCTATTTTTGGTATATGTGAACGACATGACGGAAGGGTTAGACTCAGAAGTGTCCCTGTTTGCAGATGATGTGAAGTTAATGAGGAGAATTAAATCTGATGAGGACCAGGCAGGACTTCAAAGAGACCTGGACAGACTGGACACCTGGTCCAGCAAATGGCTTCTCGAATTTAATCCTGCCAAATGCAAAGTCATGAAGATAGGGGAGGGGCACAGAAGACCACAGACAGAGTATAGGCTAGGTGGCCAAAGACTGCAAACCTCACTCAAGGAGAAAGATCTTGGGGTGAGTATAACACCGAGCATGTCTCCGGAAGCACACATCAATCAGATAACTGCTGCAGCATATGGGCGCCTGGCAAACCTGAGAACAGCATTCCGACACCTTAGTAAGGAATCATTCAAGACACTGTACACCGTGTATGTCAGGCCCATACTGGAGTATGCAGCACCTGTTTGGAACCCGCACTTGATAAAGCACGTCAAGAAACTAGAGAAAGTACAAAGGTTTGCAACAAGGTTTGTTCCAGAGCTAAGGGGAATGTCCTATGAAGAAAGATTAAGGGAAATCGGCCTGACGACACTGGAGGACAGGAGGGTCAGGGGAGACATGATAACTACATATAAAATACTGCGTGGAATAGACAAGGTGGACAAGGACAGGATGTTCCAGGGAGGGGACACAGAAACAAGAGGCCACAATTGGAAGTTGAAGACACAAATGAGTCAGAGAGATAGTAGGAAGTATTTCTTCAGTCATAGAGTTGTAAGGCAGTGGAATAGCCTAGAAAATGACGTAGTGGAGGCAGGAACCATACACAGTTTTAAGACGAGGTTTGATAAAGCTCATGGAGCGGGGAGAGAGAGGGCCTAGTAGCAACCGGTGAAGAGGCGGGGCCAGGAGCTAGGACTCGACCCCTGCAACCACAAATAGGTGAGTACAAATAGGTGAGTACACACACACACACACACACACACACACACACACACACACACACACACACACCAACACACAAACACACACACACACACACACACAGACACACACTCACACACACACACACACACACACACACACACACACACACACACACACACACACACACACACACACACACACACACACACACACACACACACACACACACTCACACACACACACACACACACACACACACACACACTCACACACACACACACACACACACACACACTAAGCCGCTACTACCACTAGGATCTTGCAAGTAAGGAAAATATGCAAATTTCTTGCAAGAATGCACCTTGCTTCAGCAACGTAGTGCGGGTCCCTCTGCACATTCACTATACCAGAGAATTTCCTGATAAATAACATACAAAACTTTAGTCTCATGGTTAATTTACTAACTGTGAGACAATCAATTAAAACGCTTAGAAATTAAAGATTGAAAAAACGTGCAGTTTTTACAGATAATTATTGAATAATAAAGAGATGGAGAATTTTTACTCTCTCATTATTAAGATAAAGAAAACTGGAAAGAGATTTCAGTTGCTACTGCATTGTTGAGTGAGTGGTGGTCGTTGTTGTTGAGTGAGTCGTGGTCGTTGTTGTTGAGTGAGTCGTGGTCGTTGTTGTTGAGTGAGTCGTGGTCGTTGTTGTTGAGTGAGTCGTGGTCGTTGTTGTTGAGTGAGTCGTGGTCGTTGTTGTTGAGTGAGTCGTGGTCGTTGTTGTTGAGTGAGTGGTGGTCGTTGTTGTTGAGTGAGTCGTGGTCGTTGTTGTTGAGTGAGTCGTGGTCGTTGTTGTTGAGTGAGTCGTGGTCGTTGTTGTTGAGTGAGTGGTGGTCGTTGTTGTTGAGTGAGTCGTGGTCGTTGTTGTTGAGTGAGTCGTGGTCGTTGTTGTTGAGTGAGTCGTGGTCGTTGTTGTTGAGTGAATCGTGGTCGTTGTTGTTGAGTGAGTCGTGGTCGTTGTTGTTGAGTGAGTCGTGGTCGTTGTTGTTGAGTGAATCGTGGTCGTTGTTGTTGAGTGAGTGGTGGTCGTTGTTGTTGAGTGAGTCGTGGTCGTTGTTGTTGAGTGAGTCGTGGTCGTTGTTGTTGAGTGAGTCGTGGTCGTTGTTGTTGAGTGAGTCGTGGTCGTTGTTGTTGAGTGAGTCGTGGTCGTTGTTGTTGAGTGAGTCGTGGTCGTTGTTGTTGAGTGATTCGTGGTCGTTGTTGTTGAGTGAGTCGTGGTCGTTGTTGTTGAGTGAGTCGTGGTCGTTGTTGTTGAGTGAGTCGTGGTCGTTGTTGTTGAGTGAGTCGTGGTCGTTGTTGTTGAGTGAGTGGTGGTCGTTGTTGTTGAGTGAGTGGTGGTCGTTGTTGCTGAGTTAATCGTGGTCGTTGTTGTTGAGTGAGTGGTGGTCGTTGTTGTTGAGTCGTGGTCGTTGTTGTTGAGTGAGTCGTGGTCGTTGTTGTTGAGTGAGTCGTGGTCGTTGTTGTTGAGTCGTGGTCGTTGTTGTTGAGTGAGTCGTGGTCGTTGTTGTTGAGTGAGTCGTGGTCGTTGTTGTTGAGTGAATCGTGGTCGTTGTTGTTGAGTGAGTGGTGGTCGTTGTTGTTGAGTGAGTCGTGGTCGTTGTTGTTGAGTGAGTCGTGGTCGTTGTTGTTGAGTGAGTCGTGGTCGTTGTTGTTGAGTGAGTCGTGGTCGTTGTTGTTGAGTGAGTCGTGGTCGTTGTTGTTGAGTGAGTCGTGGTCGTTGTTGTTGAGTGAATCGTGGTCGTTGTTGTTGAGTGAGTCGTGGTCGTTGTTGTTGAGTGAGTCGTGGTCGTTGTTGTTGAGTGAGTCGTGGTCGTTGTTGTTGAGTGAATCGTGGTCGTTGTTGTTGAGTGAGTCGTGGTCGTTGTTGTTGAGTGAGTCGTGGTCGTTGTTGTTGAGTGAGTGGTGGTCGTTGTTGTTGAGTGAGTCGTGGTCGTTGTTGTTGAGTGAATCGTGGTCGTTGTTGTTGAGTGAGTCGTGGTCGTTGTTGTTGAGTGAGTGGTGGTCGTTGTTGTTGAGTGAGTCGTGGTCGTTGTTGTTGAGTGAGTCGTGGTCGTTGTTGTTGAGTGAGTCGTGGTCGTTGTTGTTGAGTGAGTGGTGGTCGTTGTTGTTGAGTGAGTCGTGGTCGTTGTTGTTGAGTGAATCGTGGTCGTTGTTGTTGAGTGAGTGGTGGTCGTTGTTGTTGAGTGAGTCGTGGTCGTTGTTGTTGAGTGAGTGGTGGTCGTTGTTGTTGAGTGAGTCGTGGTCGTTGTTGTTGAGTGAGTGGTGGTCGTTGTTGTTGAGTGAGTGGTGGTCGTTGTTGTTGAGTGAGTCGTGGTCGTTGTTGTTGAGTGAGTCGTGGTCGTTGTTGTTGAGTGAGTGGTGGTCGTTGTTGTTGAGTGAGTCGTGGTCGTTGTTGTTGAGTGAGTCGTGGTCGTTGTTGTTGAGTGAGTGGTGGTCGTTGTTTTTGAGTGAGTCGTGGTCGTTGTTGTTGAGTGAGTGGTGGTCGTTGTTGTTGAGTGAGTGGTGGTCGTTGTTGTTGAGTTAGTCGTGGTCGTTGTTGTTGAGTGAGTTGTGGTCGTTGTTTTTGAGTGAGTGGTGGTCGTTGTTGTTGAGTGAGTGGTGGTCGTTGTTGTTGAGTGAATCGTGGTCGTTGTTGAGTGAGTCGTGGTCGTTGTTGTTGAGTGAGTCGTGGTCGTTGTTGTTGAGTGAGTCGTGGTCGTTGTTGTTGAGTGAGTCGTGGTCGTTGTTGTTGAGTGAATCGTGGTCGTTGTTGTTGAGTGAGTCGTGGTCGTTGTTGTTGAGTGAGTGGTGCTCGTTGTTGTTGAGTGAGTCGTGGTCGTTGTTGTTGAGTGAGTCGTGGTCGTTGTTGTTGAGTGAGTCGTGGTCGTTGTTGTTGAGTGAGTGGTGGTCGTTGTTGTTGAGTGAGTGGTGGTCGTTGTTGTTGAGTGGTGGTCGTTGTTGTTGAGTGAATCGTGGTCGTTGTTGTTGAGTGAGTCGTGGTCGTTGTTGTTAAGTGAGTCGTGGTCGTTGTTGTTGAGTGAGTCGTGGTCGTTGTTGTTGAGTGAGTCGTGGTCGTTGTTGTTGAGTGACTCGTGGTCGTTGTTGTTGAGTGAGTCGTGGTCGTTGTTGTTGAGTGAGTCGTGGTCGTTGTTGTTGAGTGAGTCGTGGTCGTTGTTGTTGAGTGAGTCGTGGTCGTTGTTGTTGAGTGGATCGTGGTCGTTGTTGTTGAGTGAGTGGTGGTCGTTGTTTTTGAGTGAGTCGTGGTCGTTGTTGTTGAGTGAGTCGTGGTCGTTGTTGTTGAGTGAGTCGTGGTCGTTGTTGTTGAGTGAGTCGTGGTCGTTGTTGTTGAGTGAGTCGTGGTCGTTGTTGTTGAGTGAGTGGTGGTCGTTGTTGTTGAGTGAGTCGTGGTCGTTGTTGTTGAGTGAGTGGTGGTCGTTGTTATTGAGTGAGTCGTGGTCGTTGTTGTTGAGTGAATCGTGGTCGTTGTTGTTGAGCGAGTCGTGGTCGTTGTTGTTGAGTGAGTCGTGGTCGTTGTTGTTGAGTGAGTCGTGGTCGTTGTTGTTGAGTGAGTCGTGGTCGTTGTTGTTGAGTGAGTCGTGGTCGTTGTTGTTGAGTGAGTGGTGGTCGTTGTTGTTGAGTGAGTCGTGGTCGTTGTTGTTGAGTTAGTCGTGGTCGTTGTTGTTGAGTGAGTGGTGGTCGTTGTTGTTGAGTGAGTCGTGGTCGTTATTGTTGAGTGAGTGGTGGTCGTTGTTGTTGAGTGAGTGGTGGTCGTTGTTGTTGAGTGAATCGTGGTCGTTGTTGTTGAGTGAGTGGTGGTCGTTGTTGTTGAGTGAGTCGTGGTCGTTGTTGTTGAGTGAGTGGTGGTCGTTGTTGTTGAGTGAGTCGTGGTCGTTGTTGTTGAGTGAGTCGTGGTCGTTGATGTTGAGTGAGTCGTGGTCGTTGTTGTTGAGTGAGTCGTGGTCGTTGTTGTTGAGTGAGTGGTGGTCGTTGTTGTTGAGTGAGTGGTGGTCGTTGTTGTTGAGTGAGTGGTGGTCGTTGTTGTTGAGTGAGTGGTGGTCGTTGTTGTTGAGTGAGTGGTGGTCGTTGTTGTTGAGTGAGTCGTGGTCGTTGTTGTTGAGTGAGTCGTGGTCGTTGTTGTTGAGTGAGTGGTGGTCGTTGTTGTTGAGTGAGTGGTGGTCGTTGTTGTTGAGTGAGTGGTGGTCGTTGTTGTTGAGTGAGTCGTGGTCGTTGTTGTTGAGTGAGTCGTGGTCGTTGTTGTTGAGTGAGTCGTGGTCGTTGTTGTTGAGTGAGTCGTGGTCGTTGTTGTTGAGTGAGTCGTGGTCGTTGTTGTTGAGTGAGTCGTGGTCGTTGTTGTTGAGTGAGTCGTGGTCGTTGTTGTTGAGTGAGTGGTGGTCGTTGTTGTTGAGTGAGTCGTGGTCGTTGTTGTTGAGTGAGTGGTGGTCGTTGTTGTTGAGTGAGTTGTGGTCGTCGTTGTTGAGTGAGTCGTGGTCGTTGTTGTTGAGTGGTGGTCGTTGTTGTTGAGTGAATCGTGGTCGTTGTTGTTGAGTGAGTCGTGGTCGTTGTTGTTGAGTGAGTCGTGGTCGTTGTTGTTGAGTGAGTGGTGGTCGTTGTTGTTGAGTGGTGGTCGTTGTTGTTGAGTGAATCGTGGTCGTTGTTGTTGAGTGAGTCGTGGTCGTTGTTGTTGAGTGAGTCGTGGTCGTTGTTGTTGAGTGAGTGGTGCTCGTTGTTGTTGAGTGAGTCGTGGTCGTTGTTGTTGAGTGAGTGGTGGTCGTTGTTGTTGAGTGAGTCGTGGTCGTTGTTGTTGAGTGAGTGGTGGTCGTTGTTGTTGAGTGGTGGTCGTTGTTGTTGAGTGAATCGTGGTCGTTGTTGTTGAGTGAGTGGTGGTCGTTGTTGTTGAGTGAGTGGTGGTCGTTGTTGTTGAGTGAGTCGTGGTCGTTGTTGTTGAGTGAGTCGTGGTCGTTGTTGTTGAGTGAGTCGTGGTCGTTGTTGTTGAGTGAGTGGTGGTCGTTGTTGTTGAGTGAGTCGTGGTCGTTGTTGTTGAGTGAGTCGTGGTCGTTGATGTTGAGTGAGTGGTGGTCGTTGTTGTTGAGTGAGTCGTGGTCGTTGTTGTTGAGTGAGTCGTGGTCGTTGTTGTTGAGTGAGTCGTGGTCGTTGTTGTTGAGTGAGTGGTGGTCGTTGTTGTTGAGTGAGTGGTGGTCGTTGTTGTTGAGTGAGTGGTGGTCGTTGTTGTTGAGTGAGTCGTGGTCGTTGTTGTTGAGTGAGTCGTGGTCGTTGTTGTTGAGTGAGTCGTGGTCGTTGTTGTTCAGTGAGTCGTGGTCGTTGTTGTTGAGTGAGTCGTGGTCGTTGTTGTTGAGTGAGTGGTGGTCGTTGTGACGACCTTTGTCCCACATGACTTCTACACTCACAAAAACAAATGTAACTGTATATATATATATATATATATATATATATATATATATATATATATATATATATATATATATATATATATATATATATATATATATATATATATATATATATATATATATATATATATATATATATATATATATATATATATATATATGTATGTATGTATATTTTCAACAAGTCGGCCGTCTCCCTCCGAGGCAGGGTGATCCAAAAAGAAAGCAAATCCCCAGAAAGAAAATCCTTTCATCATCATTCAACACTTTCACCACACTCACACATAATCACTGTTTTTGCAGAGGTGCTCAGACTACAACAGTTTAGAAGCATATACGTATAAAGATACACAACATATCCCTCCAAACTGCCAATATCCCGAACCCCTCCTTTAGATGGTTGGGCGGGAGCACGGGCATGTGGTTGGGTGGGAGCACGGGCATGTGGTTGGGCGGGAGGACGGGCAGGTGCTTGGGTGGGAGGACGGGCAAGTTCTTGGGCAGGAGTGCAGGCACTGTACTTCCCATTTCCAGGACTCAAGTCCGGCTATATGAAAATAACCGGTTTCCCTGAATCCCTTCACTAAATATTACCCTGCTCACACTCCAACAGCTCGCCAGGTTCCAAATACCATTCGTCTCCATTCACTCCTATCCAACAAGCTCACGCACGCTTGCTGGAAGTCCAAGCCCCTAGCTCAAAAAACCTCCCTTACCCCTTCCTTCCAACCATTTCGAGGACGACCCCTACCCCGCCTTCCTTCTCCTACAGATTTAAATACTCTCCATGTCATTCTACTTTGATCCATTCTCTCTAAATGACCAAACCACCTCAACAACCCCTCTTCAGCCCTCTGACTAATACTTTTATTAACTCCACACCTTCTCCTAATTTCCACACTCCGAATTTTCTGCATAATATTTACACCACACATTTCCCTTAGACAGGACATCTCCACTGCTTCCAACCGCCTCCTCGCTGCAACATTTACAACCCAAATTTCACACCCATATAAGAGTGTTCCTACTGCTATACTTTCATACATTCCCTTCTTTGCCTCCATAGACAACGTTTTTCGTCTCCACATATACCTCAACGCACCACTCACCTCTTTTCCCTCATCAATTCTATGATTAACCTCATCCTTCATAAATCCATCCACCGACACGTCAACTCCCAAGTATCTGAAAACATTCACTTTTTCCATACTCCTCCTCCCCCAATTTGATATCCAGTTTTTCTTCATCTAAATCATTTGATACCCTCATCACCTTACTCTTTTCTATGTTCACTTTCAACTTTTTACCTTACACACATTCCCAAATTCGTCCACTAACCTTTGCAATTTTTCTTTAGAATCTCCCATAAGCACAGTATCATCAGCAAAAAGCAACTGTGTCACTTCCCATTTTTAATTTGATTCCCCATAATTCAATCCCACCCCTCTCCCGAACACCCTAGCATTTACTTCTTTTACAACCCCATCTATAAATATATTAAACAACCATGGTGACATTACACATCCCTGTCTAAGACCTACTTTTACCGGGAAGTAGTCTCCCTCTCTTCTACACACCCTAACCTGAGCCTCACTATCCTCATAAAAGCTCTTTACAGCATTTAGTAACTTACCACCTGTTCCATATACTTGCAACATCTGCCACATTGCTCCTCTATCCACTCTATCATATGCCTTTCCTAAATCCATAAATGCAATAAAAACTTCCCTACCTTTATCTAAATACTGTTCACATATATGCTTCAATGTAAACACTTGATCTACACATCACCTACCCACTCTGAAGCCTCCTTGCTCATCCGCAATCCTACATTCTGTCTTACCTCTAATTCTTTCAATTATAACTCTACCGTACACTTTTCCTGGTATACTCAGTAAACTTATTCCTCTATAATTTTCACAATCTCTTTTGTCCCCCTTCCCTTTATATAAAGGGACTATACATGCTCTCCGCCAATCCCTAGGTACCTTCCCCTCTTTCATACATTTATTAAACAAAAATACCAACCACTCCAACACTAAACTCCAACACTTTTAACATTTCTGTCATGATCCCGTCAGTTCCCGCTGCTTCACCCCCTTTCATTCTACGTAATGCCTCACGCACCTACCCCACACTCACATCCTGCTCTTCTTCACTCCTAAAAGATATTCCTCCCTGTCCAGTGCATGAAATTACTGCCTCCCTTTCTTCGTCGACATTTATATATATATATATATATATATATATATATATATATATATATATATATATATATATATATATATATATATATATATATATATATATATATATATATATATATATATATATATATATGTATATATATATATATATATATATATATATATATATATATATATATATATATGTATATATATATATATATATATATATATATATATATATATATATATATATATATATATATATATATAAATGTCTTATTAGTCTCAAGGATATTTTACTGGTATCTTACTTTCATTAAGATGCCAGAGATCTGGAGTATACCCGAGGAGAATTTTGGGGGTCAACATCCCCGCGGCCTGGTCTGTGGCCAGGCCTCGTGGTGGATATGGACCTGATCAACCAGGCTATTACTATTGGCTACACGTTAACTGACGTACGAACCACAGCTCGGCTGGTGAGGTACTGACTTTAGTGCCTGTTCAGAGCCTTCTTAAAGACAGCCAGGAGTCTATTGGTAATCCCTCTTATGTATGCTGGAAGGCAGTTGAACAGTCTTGGGCCCTTGACACTTACTGTGTTGTCTCTTAGTGTACTCGTGACGTCCCTGCTTTTCTCTGGGGGATGTCGCATCTCCTGCCGAGCCTTTTGCTTGCGCAGTGAGTGATTTTCGTGTGCAGATTTGGTACTAATCCTTCTAGGATTTTCTAGTTGTATATTATCATATATCTTTCTCGCCTGTGTTCCAGGAATTTCAACCGTTCCCAGTAATTTAGCTGCTTTATCGTACTTATGTGCGCCGTGAAGGATCTCTGTACACTCTCCAGGGCAGCAATTTCACCTGCCTTGAAAGGCGCCTTTAGTGTTGAACAATATTCCACCCTAGAGATAACAAACGACTTGAAGACAATAATCATGGGCTTTGACTCCCTAGTTCTAAATTATTATTATAATCAAAAAGAAGCGCTAAGCCACAAGGGCTATACAGCCCCTAGTTCTAAAGACCTGCGTATACGCTAGTCCAGAAAGTAACAGCAATGTTCAACACACTCATACTAAGCATTTAGTTTGATCATCACTTGTGGTATACCATCCTGCCAGAAGCACTTGTAACCAAACCTACTACAACACCACTCACTTTATTTACAATGTAAGTTGTTCCATAAATACTTATATACATCTATATTATTATTGTAAGTTATAGATCTACTCAGGCTTCTAACTACATTCATATAGCCTTCCTATTCGTTATTTACATCTCTATATTATTTCTAATGCTTGACACAGATTGAAATATAATTTTTAATTACATTTCACATTTTCGTTTGTGTTATTTTTGTGGATAACTTATCAACGTTATCCTGTTGGAGTAATTCAATATGTGACGGAATCCATAAAAATTATATATTAATCCCCTTTTCTCATTTTTTTTATATGTCTGCACCTGGCTTCTACAGTGTGGATCTGTTAGAGTTATGTGAGTCCTGAGGCTTCACTGATGACATAGAACTGGCAATAATCAAGGAGTCATTCTCAAACTCACGAAATCGTAATGACACGATTGCAAACAAGCTATACCACGGGTGGGGTTAGAACCCGCGATGAGAGAGTCATAAAACTCCAGACCGACGCCTTAGCCACTGGGCCAGCTGGCTACAATAAGATTCATCCAACTAGGTATGGTTTGGTTAGTCAATCTTAGTTTTGTTAGTTAACGTTAGTACCATTACGATGGCAAACATTCCACAGTGTAGACCCCCAGTTGTTAATTTTTATGCCTGACTCAACATGGCTGCTGTAAGTCTTACGTAGACAGGTAACAACAACAACGCGAGATGCAGCCCTGCTGGTAGACACCTGCTCAGGTCCATCACCGAATATAACTTCTGAATATCATTACTGACAGTATAGAGAAAAATATCTCGTTGAGCCTTTGCAAGGAACCCTAGTAAAGTATTCTGGGAGCTGTTTTATGATATGTGATTTTAAATGATTGCAATTTCCATGGAGGTCGAGATTCTTTTGTTGTCGACTGAGATGCAATTCGTTCAAGTTGTAATATATCATTTAAATATATTTCTGCGCAACCCATTTATATCTGTGCTTATTTTCTCTTGGTTATTTAGTAAGATTTACCGTGACTGTGACTGGTTCATTTTTAATATAGTTATTGTCTCAGTTATCCTATTACCGATACTAAGAATGTTAAGCTCCTTCCTCATATGGGCAACTTTGGTGGTTTTGGAAGAGCCAAGAATAATTCTGCGTTTTAGAAGAGCCAAGAATAATTCTGCGTTTTAGAAGAGCCAAGAATAATTCTGCGTTTTAGAAGAGCCAAGAATAATTCTGCGTTTTAGAAGAGCCAAGAATAATTCTGCGTTTTAGAAGAGCCAAGAATAATTCTGCAGTTTAGAAGAGCCAAGAATAATTCTGCGTTTTAGAAGAGCCAAGAATAATTCTGCGTTTTACAAGAGCCAAGAATAATTCTGCGTTTAGAAGAGCCAAGAATAATTCTGCGTTTTACAAGAGCCAAGAATAATTCTTCGTTTTAGAAGAGCCAAGAATAATTCTGCGTTTTAGAAGAGCCAAGAATAATTCTGCGTTTTAGAAGAGCCAAAGAATAATTCTGCGTTTTAGAAGAGCCAAGAATAATTCTGCGTTTTAGAAGAGCCAAAGAATAATTCTGCGTTTTAGAAGAGCCAAAGAATAATTCTGCGTTTTAGAAGAGCCAAGAATAATTCTGCGTTTTAGAAGAGCCAAAGAATAATTCTGCGTTTTAGAAGAGCCAAAGAATAATTCTGCGTTTTAGAAGAGCCAAGAATAATTCTGCGTTTTGGAAGAGCCAAGAATAATTCTGCGTTTTAGAAGAGCCAAAGAATAATTCTGCGTTTTAGAAGAGCCAAGAATAATTCTGCGTTTTGGAAGAGCCAAGAATAATTCTGCGTTTTAGAAGAGCCAAAGAATAATTCTGCGTTTTAGAAGAGCCGAGAATAATTCTGCGTTTTAGAAGAGCCAAGAATAATTCTGCGTTTTAGAAGAGCCGAGAATAATTCTGCGTTTTAGAAGAGCCAAGAATAATTCTGCGGGTTTCGTGTTGCATTATCTCCTGAGCCCAGAGAGAATTATCTTTAACCAACATTACCATGAGCTCAGGATAATCGTTTAAAAATATAATGTAGGTTATGTACACAAATCTCATTATTCTTAGAGACGTAAAATTGAATAACTTCACAAAGGAAATAGTTGGTGGGAAGTTTGAGCAAGTGAAGACAGCAAAAAGTGGTGGTGAGAGGCTGCAGGTAATACTGAAGTTGAACATCAAAATGGTATACAATACCGACAGGTTGGTAGGTAAGACACATAGGCAACAGTAAGGCAACTTTATTCCGAAACGTTTCGCCTACACAGTAGGCTTCTTCAGTCGAATACAGAAAGTAGGCAGGAACAGTAGAGATGTGAAGACGATGTAATCAGTCCATCACCCTTAAAGTCGTAGAATTTTGAGGGACTGACAACCTCAAAATTCTACGACTTCAAGGGTGATGGACTGATTACATCGTCTTCACATCTCTACTGTTCCTGCCTACTTTCTGTATTCGACTGAAGAAGCCTACTGTGTAGGCGAAACGCTTCGGAATAAAGTTGCCTAACTGTTGCCTATGTGTCTTACCTTCCAATACTGAAGTTGTCTTCTAAGGACACAGTGTTGTGTCTTTCTATTTTCAACGTCTCTCGAGATTAAAGACTCTAGATGTTTGAGTTTAAATCAGTAACTCAGGGAGCTCTCATCCTTCACTTCTTTCTGCCACTGATAGCACGAACAATGGGAAGAGAAATATTCTTTAACAAATTAAATAAAAATGACCGAATTTAGAGATGGAAGCGAGTGATGATAGACATGAGCTACAAACTACCTCTACGTACTGTTCCAGAAATAAGTAATGGTGTTACTCCACTGCTGCTCACGGAGCTGTTAGTACCCGTGGTTCTCCTAGTTACCACTAGTTCTGAGGTATCTTTATTTAGGAAACGTTTCGCCACACAGGCTAATTTGGTGCTGGCAGACACGCACCGCTACTGTAACCTCCACAGTCATCACCTCCACTTCTACCTCTAACAGTACGTTTATTATTGACCTCGGTGGTTCATTGTTAACTGTTCGTCCTGATTACAGTTCGTGCATTACAGTTTGCTGACGCGAGTAATCTAAATAAATCCCATCTTCGCCCAGTGCTTGATCAGCTGCTTCTTTAGTGACAGTATTGTTATTGTGATAACAGCGTTTTCCAGCTCGTGTTGCCTCTCTTGCCTCGTTTGTGTTGCCTCTCTTGCCTCGTTTGTGTTGCCTCTCTTGCCTCGTTTGTGTTGCCTCTCTTGCCTCGTTCGTGTTGCCTCTCTTGCCTCGTTTGTGTTGCCTCGTTCGTGTTGCCTCTCTTGCCTCTTTTGTGTTGCCTCTCTTGCCTCGTTTGTGTTGCCTCTCTTGCCTCTTTTGTGTTGCCCCTCTTGCCTCGTTTGTGTTGCCCCTCTTGCCTCGTTTGTGTTGCCCCTCTTGCCTCGTTTGTGTTGCCTCTCTTGCCTCGTTTGTGTTGCCTCTCTTGCCTCGTTTGTGTTGCCTCTCTTGCCTCGTTTGTGTTGCCTCTCTTGCCTCGTTCGTGTTGCCTCTCTTGCCTCGTTCGTGTTGCCTCTCTTGCCTCTTTTGTGTTGCCTCTCTTGCCTCGTTTGTGTTGCCTCTCTTGCCTCTTTTGTGTTGCCTCTCTTGCCTCGTTTGTGTTGCCTCTCTTGCCTCGTTTGTGTTGCCTCTCTTGCCTCGTTTGTGTTGCCTCTCTTGCCTCGTTTGTGTTGCCTCTCTTGCCTCTTTTGTGTTGCCTCTCTTGCCTCGTTTGTGTTGCCTCTCTTGCCTCGTTTGTGTTGCCTCTCTTGCCTCGTTTGTGTTGCCTCTCTTGCCTCGTTTGTGTTGCCTCTCTTGCCTCGTTTGTGTTGCCTCTCTTGCCTCGTTTGTGTTGCCTCTCTTGCCTCGTTTGTGTTGCCTCTCTTGCCTCGTTCGTGTTGCCTCTCTTGCCTCTCGGGTTTGTGTTGCCTCTCTTGCCTCGTTTGTGTTGCCTCTCTTGCCTCGTTTGTGTTGCCTCTCTTGCCTCGTTTGTGATGCCTCTCTTGCCTCTTTTGTGTTGCCTCTCTTGCCTCGTTTGTGTTGCCTCTCTTGCCTCGTTTGTGTTGCCTCTCTTGCCTCGTTTGTGTTGCCTCTCTTGCCTCGTTTGTGTTGCCTCTCTTGCCTCGTTTGTGTTGCCTCTCTTGCCTCGTTTGTGTTGCCTCTCTTGCCTCGTTTGTGTTGCCTCTCTTGCCTCTTTTGTGTTGCCTCTCTTGCCTCTTTTGTGTTGCCTCTCTTGCCTCGTTTGTGTTGCCTCTCTTGCCTCTTTTGTGTTGCCTCTCTTGCCTCTTTTGTGTTGCCTCTCTTGCCTCTTTTGTGTTGCCTCTCTTGCCTCTTTTGTGTTGCCTCTCTTGCCTCGTTTGTGTTGCCTCTCTTGCCTCGTTTGTGTTGCCTCTCTTACCTCGTTTGTGTTGCCTCTCTTGCCTCGTTTGTGTTGCCTCGTTCGTGTTGCCTCTCTTGCCTCTTTTGTGTTGCCTCTCTTGCCTCGTTTGTGTTGCCTCTCTTGCCTCTTTTGTGTTGCCCCTCTTGCCTCGTTTGTGTTGCCCCTCTTGCCTCGTTTGTGTTGCCTCTCTTGCCTCGTTTGTGTTGCCTCTCTTGCCTTGTTTGTGTTGCCTCTCTTGCCTCTTTTGTGTTGTATCTCTTGCCTCGTTCGTGTTGCCTCTCTTGCCTCGTTCGTGTTGCCTCTCTTGCCTCGTTTGTGTTGCCTCTCTTGCCTCGTTTGTGTTGCCTCTCTTGCCTCGTTTGTGTTGCCTCTCTTGCCTCGTTTGTGTTGCCTCTCTTGCCTCGTTTGTGTTGCCTCTCTCGCCTCGTTCGTGTTGCCTCTCTTGCCGGGTTCGTGTTGCCTCTCTTGCCTCGTTTGTGTTGCCTCTCTTGCCTCGTTTGTGTTGCCCCTCTTGCCTCGTTTGTGTTGCCTCTCTTGCCTCGTTTGTGTTGCCTCTCTTGCCTCGTTTGTGTTGCCTCTCTTGCCTCGTTCGTGTTGCCTCTCTTGCCTCGTTCGTGATGCATCTCTTGCCTCGTTTGTGTTGCCTCTCTTGCCTCGTTTGTGTTGCCTCTCTTGCCTCGTTCGTGTTGCCTCTCTTGCCTCGTTCGTGTTGCATCTCTTGCCTCGTTTGTGTTGCCTCTCTTGCCTCGTTTGTGTTGCCTCTCTTGCCTCGTTCGTGTTGCCTCTCTTGCCTCGTTTGTGCTGCCTCTCTTGCCTCTTTTGTGTTGCCTCTCTTGCCTCGTTTGTGTTGCCCCTCTTTCCTCGCTTGTGTTGCCTCGCTTGCCTCGCTTGTGTTGCCTCTCTTGCCTCGTTTGTGTTGCCTCGTTCGTGTTGCCTCTCTTGCCTCTTTTGTGTTGCCCCTCTTGCCTCGTTTGTGTTGCCCCTCTTGCCTCGTTTGTGTTGCCCCTCTTGCCTCGTTTGTGTTGCCTCTCTTGCCTCGTTTGTGTTGCCTCTCTTGCCTCTTTTGTGTTGTATCTCTTGCCTCGTTCGTGTTGCCTCTCTTGCCTCGTTCGTGTTGCCTCTCTTGCCTCGTTTATGTTGCCTCTCTTGCCTCGTTTGTGTTGCCTCTCTTGCCTCGTTTGTGTTGCCTCTCTTGCCTCGTTTGTGTTGCCTCTCTTGCCTCGTTTGTGTTGCCTCTCTCGCCTCGTTCGTGTTGCCTCTCTTGCCGCGTTCGTGTTGCCTCTCTTGCCTCGTTTGTGTTGCCTCTCTTGCCTCGTTTGTGTTGCCCCTCTTGCCTCGTTTGTGTTGCCTCTCTTGCCTCGTTTGTGTTGCCTCTCTTGCCTCGTTTGTGTTGCCTCTCTTGCCTCGTTCGTGTTGCCTCTCTTGCCTCGTTCGTGATGCATCTCTTGCCTCGTTTGTGTTGCCTCTCTTGCCTCGTTTGTGTTGCCTCTCTTGCCTCGTTCGTGTTGCCTCTCTTGCCTCGTTCGTGTTGCATCTCTTGCCTCGTTTGTGTTGCCTCTCTTGCCTCGCTTGTGTTGCCTCTCTTGCCTCGTTCGTGTTGCCTCTCTTGCCTCGTTTGTGCTGCCTCTCTTGCCTCTTTTGTGTTGCCTCTCTTGCCTCGTTTGTGTTGCCCCTCTTGCCTCGCTTGTGTTGCCTCTCTTGCCTCGCTTGTGTTGCCTCTCTTGCCTCGTTTGTGTTGCCTCTGTTGCCACTTTTGTGTTGTCTCTCTTGCCTCGTTTGTGTTGCCTCTCTTGCCTCGTTTGTGCTGCCTCTCTTGCCTCTTTTGTGTTGCCTCTCTTGCCTCGTTTGTGTTGCTCCTCTTGCCTCGTTTGTGTTGCTCCTCTTGCCTCGTTTGTGTTGCCTCTCTTGCCTCGTTTGTGATGCCTCTCTTGCCTCTTTTGTGTTGCCTCTCTTGCCTCGTTTGTGTTGCTCCTCTTGCCTCGTTTGTGTTGCTCCTCTTGCCTCGTTTGTGTTGCCTCTCTTGCCTCTTTTGTGTTGCCTCTCTTGCCTCGCTTGTGTTGCTTCTCTTGCCTCTTTCGTGTTGCCCTTCTTGCCTCTTTTGTGTTGCCTCTCTGGCCTCGTTTGTGTTGCCTCTCTTGCCTCGTTTGTGTTGCCCCTCTTGCCTCGTTTGTGTTGCCTCTCTTGCCTCATTTGTGTTGCCTCTCTTGCCTTTTTTGTGTTGCCCCTCTTGCCTCATTTGTGTTACCTCTCTTGCCTCTTTTGTGTTGCCCCTCTTGCCTCTTTTGTGTTGCCTCTCTTGCCTCTTTTGTGTTGCACCTCTCCTCTTTTGTGTTGCCTCTCTTGCCTCGTTTGTGTTGCACCTCTTGCCTCGTTTGTGTTGCCTCTCTTGCCTCATTTGTGTTGCCTCTCTTGCCTCTTTTGTGTTGCCTCTCTTGCCTCGTTTGTGTTGCCTCTCTTGTCTCGTTTGTGTTGCCCCTCTTGTCTCGTTTGTGTTGCCTCTCTTGCCTCTTTTGTGTTGCCTCTCTTGCCTCGTTTGTGTTGCCTCTCTTGCCTCTTTTGTGTTGCCTCTCTTGTCTCGTTTGTGTTGCCTCTCTTGCCTCTTTTGTGTTGCCTCTCTTGCCTCTTTTGTGTTGCCTCTCTTGTCTCGTTTGTGTTGCCTCTCTTGCCTCTTTTGTGTTGCCTCTCTTGCCTCTTTTGTGTTGCCTCTCTTGTCTCGTTTGTGTTGCCTCTCTTGTCTCGTTTGTGTTGCCTCTCTTGCCTCTTTTGTGTTGCCTCTCTTGTCTCGTTTGTGTTGCCTCTCTTGCCTCGTTTGTGTTGCCTCTCTTGCCTCTTTTGTGTTGCCTCTCTTGCCTCGTTTGTGTTGCCTCTCTTGCCTCGTTTGTGTTGCCTCTCTTGCCTCTTTTGTGTTGCCTCTCTTGCCTCGTTTGTGTTGCCTCTCTTGCCTCGTTTGTGTTGCCTCTCTTGCCTCTTTTGTGTTGCCTCTCTTGCCTCTTTTGTGTTGCCTCTCTTGTCTCGTTTGTGTTGCCTCTCTTGCCTCGTTTGTGTTGCCTCTCTTGCCTCTTTTGTGTTGCCTCTCTTGCCTCTTTTGTGTTGCCTCTCTTGTCTCGTTTGTGTTGCCTCTCTTGCCTCTTTTGTGTTGCCTCTCTTGCCTCTTTTGTGTTGCCTCTCTTGTCTCGTTTGTGTTGCCTCTCTTGCCTCTTTTGTGTTGCCTCTCTTGCCTCTTTTGTGTTGCCTCTCTTGCCTCTTTTGTGTTGCCTCTCTTGTCTCGTTTGTGTTGCCTCTCTTGCCTCGTTTGTGTTGCCTCTCTTGCCTCTTTTGTGTTGCCTCTCTTGCCTCGTTTGTGTTGCCCCTCTTGCCTCGTTTGTGTTGCCTCTCTTGCCTCTTTTGTGTTGCCTCTCTTGCCTCTTTTGTGTTGCCTCTCTTGTCTCGTTTGTGTTGCCTCTCTTTCCTCTTTTGTGTTGCCTCTCTTGTCTCGTTTGTGTTGCCTCTCTTCCATCGTTTGTTTTGCCTCTCTTGTCTCGTTTGTGTTGCCTCTCTTGCCTCTTTTGTGTTGCCTCTCTTGCCTCTTTTGTGTTGCCTCTCTTGTTTCGTTTGTGTTGCCTCTCTTGCCTCTTTTGTGTTGCCTCTCTTGCCTCTTTTGTGTTGCCTCTCTTGTCTTGTTTGTGTTGCCTCTCTTGCCTCGTTTGTGTTGCCTCTCTTGCCTCTTTTGTGTTGCCTCTCTTGCCTCTTTTGTGTTGCCTCCATTGCCTCTTTTGTGTTGCCTCTCTTGCCTCTTTTGTGTTGCCTCTCTTGTCTCGTTTGTGTTGCCTCTCTTGCCTCGTTTGTGTTGCCTCTCTTGTCTTGTTTGTGTTGCCTCTCTTGCCTCTTTTGTGTTGCCTCTCTTGCCTCTTTTGTGTTGCCTCTCTTGTCTCGTTTGTGTTGCCTCTCTTGCCTCGTTTGTGTTGCCTCTCTTGCCTCTTTTGTGTTGCCTCTCTTGTCTCGTTTGTGTTGCCTCTCTTGCCTCTTTTGTGTTGCCTCTCTTGCCTCGTTTGTGTTGCCTCTCTTGCCTCTTTTGTGTTGCCTCTCTTGCCTCTTTTGTGTTGCCTCTCTTGCCTCTTTTGTGTTGCCTCTCTTGCCTCGTTTGTGTTGCCTCTCTTGTCTTGTTTGTGTTGCCTCTCTTGCCTCTTTTGTGTTGCCTCTCTTGCCTCTTTTGTGTTGCCTCTCTTGCCTCTTTTGTGTTGCCTCTCTTGCCTCGTTTGTGTTGCCTCTCTTGTCTTGTTTGTGTTGCCTCTCTTGCCTCTTTTATGTTGCCTCTCTTGCCTCGTTTGTGTTGCCTCTCTTGTCTCGTTTGTGTTGCCTCTCTTGCCTCTTTTGTGTTGCCTCTCTTGTCTCGTTTGTGTTGCCTCTCTTGCCTCTTTTGTGTTGCCTCTCTTGCCTCTTTTGTGTTGCCTCTCTTGCCTCGTTTGTGTTGCCTCTCTTGCCTCTTTTGTGTTGCCTCTCTTGCCTCTTTTGTGTTGCCTCTCTTGCCTCGTTTGTGTTGCTCCTCTTGCCTCGTTGTGTTGTTGCTTTTG
This sequence comes from Cherax quadricarinatus, assembly GCF_038502225.1. Lineage (NCBI taxonomy): Eukaryota > Metazoa > Arthropoda > Malacostraca > Decapoda > Parastacidae > Cherax > Cherax quadricarinatus. The sequence continues at coordinate 63,200,845 of NC_091300.1, forward strand.
TGTTCTCTCTTGCCTCGTTTGTGTTGCCTCTCTTGCCTCTTTTGTGTTGCCTCTCTTGCCTCTTTTGTGTTGCCTCTCTTGCCTCGTTTGTGTTGCCTCTCTTGTCTTGTTTGTGTTGCCTCTCTTGCCTCTTTTGTGTTGCCTCTCTTGCCTCTTTTGTGTTGCCTCTCTTGCATCGTTTGTGTTGCCTCTCTTGCCTCGTTTGCGTTGCTCCTCTTGCCTCGTTTGTGTTGCTCCTCTTGCCTCGTTTGTGTTGCCTCTCTTGCCTCTTTTGTGTTGCCTCTCTTGCCTCGTTTGTGTTGCTCCTCTTGCCTCGTTTGTGTTGCCTCTCTTGCCTCTTTTGTGTTGCCTCTCTTGCCTCGTTTGTGTTGCCTCTCTTGTCTCGTTTGTGTTGCCTCTCTTGTCTCGTTTGTGTTGCCTCTCTTGCCTCTTTTGTGTTGCCTCTCTTGTCTCGTTTGTGTTGCCTCTCTTGCCTCGTTTGTTTTGCCTCTCTTGCCTCTTTTGTGTTGCCTCTCTTGCCTCGTTTGTGTTGCCCCTCTTGCCTCGTTTGTGTTGCCTCTCTTGCCTCTTTTGTGTTGCCTCTCTTGCCTCGTTTGTGTTGCCTCTCTTGCCTCTTTTGTGTTGCCTCTCTTGCCTCTTTTGTGTTGCCTCTCTTGCCTCTTTTGTGTTGCCTCTCTTGTGTCGTTTGTGTTGCCTCTCTTGCCTCGTTTGTGTTTCCTCTCTTGTCTCGTTTGTGTTGCCTCTCTTGCCTCTTTTGTGTTGCCTCTCTTGTCTCGTTTGTGTTGCCTCTCTTGCCTCTTTTGTGTTGCCTCTCTTGCCTCTTTTGTGTTGCCTCTCTTGTCTCGTTTGTGTTGCCTCTCTTGCCTCTTTTGTGTTGCCTCTCTTGCCTCTTTTGTGTTGCCTCTCTTGCCTCTTTTGTGTTGCCTCTCTTGTCTCGTTTGTGTTGCCTCTCTTGCCTCGTTTGTGTTGCCTCTCTTTCCTCTTTTGTGTTGCCTCTCTTGCCTCGTTTGTGTTGCCCCTCTTGCCTCGTTTGTGTTGCCTCTCTTGCCTCTTTTGTGTTGCCTCTCTTGCCTCTTTTGTGTTGCCTCTCTTGTCTCGTTTGTGTTGCCTCTCTTGCCTCGTTTGTGTTGCCTCTCTTGTCTCGTTTCTGTTGCCTCTCTTCCCTCTTTTCTGTTGCCTCTCTTGTCTCGTTTGTGTTGCCTCTCTTGCCTCTTTTGTGTTGCCTCTCTTGCCTCTTTTGTGTTGCCTCTCTTGTTTCGTTTGTGTTGCCTCTCTTGCCTCTTTTGTGTTGCCTCTCTTGCGTCTTTTGTGTTGCCTCTCTTCCCTCTTTTGTGTTGCCTCTCTTGTCTCCTTTGTGTTGCCTCTCTTGCCTCGTTTGTGTTGCCTCTCTTGCCTCTTTTGTGTTGCCTCTCTTGCCTCTTTTGTGTTGCCTCTCTTGCCTCTTTTGTGTTGCCTCTCTTGTCTCGTTTGTGTTGCCTCTCTTGCCTCGTTTGTGTTGCCTCTCTTGTCTTGTTTGTGTTGCCTCTCTTGCCTCTTTTGTGTTGCCTCTCTTGCCTCTTTTGTGTTGCCTCTCTTGTCTCGTTTGTGTTGCCTCGCTTGCCTCGTTTGTGTTGCCTCTCTTGCCTCTTTTGTGTTGCCTCTCTTGTCTCGTTTGTGTTGCCTCTCTTGCCTCTTTTGTGTTGCCTCTCTTGTCTCCTTTGTGTTGCCTCTCTTGCCTCGTTTGTGTTGCCTCTCTTGCCTCTTTTGTGTTGCCTCTCTTGCCTCTTTTGTGTTGCCTCTCTTGCCTCTTTTGTGTTGCCTCTCTTGCCTCGTTTGTGTTGCCTCTCTTGTCTTGTTTGTGTTGCCTCTCTTGCCTCTGTTGTGTTGCCTCTCTTGCCTCTTTTGTGTTGCCTCTCTTGTCTCGTTTGTGTTGCCTCTCTTGCCTCTTTTGTGTTGCCTCTCTTGCCTCGTTTGTGTTGCCTCTCTTGCCTCTTTTGTGTTGCCTCTCTTGCCTCGTTTGTGTTGCCTCTCTTGCCTCGTTTGCGTTGCCTCTCTTGCCTCGTTTGTGTTGCCTCTCTTGCCTCTTTTGTGTTGCCTCTCTTGCCTCTTTTGTGTTGCCTCTCTTGCCTCGTTTGTGTTGCCTCTCTTGTCTTGTTTGTGTTGCCTCTCTTGCCTCTTTTGTGTTGCCTCTCTTGCCTCTTTTGTGTTGCCTCTCTTGTCTCGTTTGTGTTGCCTCGCTTGCCTCGTTTGTGTTGCCTCTCTTGCCTCCTTTGTGTTGCCTCTCTTGCCTCGTTTGTGATGCCTCTCTTGCCTCTTTTGTGTTGCCTCTCTAGCCTCGTTTGTGTTGCTCCTCTTGCCTCGTTTGTGTTGCTCCTCTTGCCTCGTTTGTGTTGCCTCTCTTGCCTCTTTTGTGTTGCCTCTCTTGCCTCGTTTGTGTTGCTCCTCTTGCCTCGTTTGTGTTGCCTCTCTTGCCTCTTTTGTGTTGCCTCTCTTGCCTCGTTTGTGTTGCCTCTCTTGTCTTGTTTGTGTTGCCTCTCTTGCCTCTTTTGTGTTGCCTCTCTTGCCTCTTTTGTGTTGCCTCTCTTGTCTCGTTTGTGTTGCCTCGCTTGCCTCGTTTGTGTTGCCTCTCTTGCCTCTTTTGTGTTGCCTCTCTTGTCTCGTTTGTGTTGCCTCTCTTGCCTCTTTTGTGTTGCCTCTCTTGCCTCGTTTGTGATGCCTCTCTTGCCTCTTTTGTGTTGCCTCTCTTGCCTCGTTTGTGTTGCTCCTCTTGCCTCGTTTGTGTTGCTCCTCTTGCCTCGTTTGTGTTGCCTCTCTTGCCTCTTTTGTGTTGCCTCTCTTGCCTCGCTTGTGTTGCTTCTGTTGCCTCTTTCGTGTTGCCCTTCTTGCCTCTTTTGTGTTGCCTCTCTGGCCTCGTTTATGTTGCCTCTCTTGCCTCGTTTGTGTTGACCCTCTTGCCTCGTTTTTGTTGCCTCTCTTGCCTCAATTGTGTTGCCTCTCTTGCCTTTTTTGTGTTGCCCCTCTTGCCTCATTTGTGTTACCTCTCTTGCCTCTTTTGTGTTGCCCCTCTTGCCTCTTTTGTGTTACCTCTCTTGCCCCTTTTGTGTTGCACCTCTTGCCTCTTTTGTGTTGCCTCTCTTGCCTCTTTTGTGTTGCCCCTCTTGCCTCTTTTGTGTTGCCTCTCTTGTCTCTTTTGTGTTGCACCTCTTGCCTCTTTTGTGTTGCCTCTCTTGCCTCGTTTGTGTTGCACCTCTTGCCTCGTTTGTGTTGCCTCTCTTGCCTCATTTGTGTTGCCTCTCTTGCCTCTTTTGTGTTGCCTCTCTTGCCTCGTTTGTGTTCCCTCTCTTGTCTCGTTTGTGTTGCCCCTCTTGTCTCGTTTGTGTTGCCTCTCTTGCCTCTTTTGTGTTGCCTCTCTTGCCTCGTTTGTGTTGCCTCTCTTGCCTCTTTTGTGTTGCCTCTCTTGTCTCGTTTGTGTTGCCTCTCTTGCCTCTTTTGTGTTGCCTCTCTTGCCTCTTTTGTGTTGCCTCTCTTGTCTCGTTTGTGTTGCCTCTCTTGCCTCTTTTGTGTTGCCTCTCTTGCCTCTTTTGTGTTGCCTCTCTTCTCTCGTTTGTGTTGCCTCTCTTGTCTCGTTTGTGTTGCCTCTCTTGCCTCTTTTGTGTTGCCTCTCTTGTCTCGTTTGTGTTGCCTCTCTTGCCTCTTTTGTGTTGCCTCTCTTGCCTCTTTTGTGTTGCCTCTCTTGCCTCTTTTGTGTTGCCTCTCTTGTCTCGTTTGTGTTGCCTCTCTTGCCTCGTTTGTGTTGCCTCTCTTGCCTCTTTTGTGTTGCCTCTCTTGCCTCGTTTGTGTTGCCCCTCTTGCCTCGTTTGTGTTGCCTCTCTTGCCTCTTTTGTGTTGCCTCTCTTGCCTCGTTTGTGTTGCCTCTCTTGCCTCTTTTGTGTTGCCTCTCTTGCCTCTTTTGTGTTGCCTCTCTTGCCTCTTTTGTGTTGCCTCTCTTGTGTCGTTTGTGTTGCCTCTCTTGTGTCGTTTGTGTTGCCTCTCTTGCCTCGTTTGTGTTGCCTCTCTTGTCTCGTTTGTGTTGCCTCTCTTGCCTCTTTTGTGTTGCCTCTCTTGTCTCGTTTGTGTTGCCTCTCTTGCCTCTTTTGTGTTGCCTCTCTTGCCTCTTTTGTGTTGCCTCTCTTGTCTCGTTTGTGTTGCCTCTCTTGCCTCTTTTGTGTTGCCTCTCTTGCCTCTTTTGTGTTGCCTCTCTTGCCTCTTTTGTGTTGCCTCTCTTGTCTCGTTTGTGTTGCCTCTCTTGCCTCGTTTGTGTTGCCTCTCTTGTCTCGTTTCTGTTGCCTCTCTTCCCTCTTTTCTGTTGCCTCTCTTGTCTCGTTTGTGTTGCCTCTCTTGCCTCTTTTGTGTTGCCTCTCTTGCCTCTTTTGTGTTGCCTCTCTTGTCTCGTTTGTGTTGCCTCGCTTGCCTCTTTTGTGTTGCCTCTCTTGCCTCTTTTGTGTTGCCTCTCTTGCCTCTTTTGTGTTGCTTCTCTTGCCTCTTTTGTGTTGCCTCTCTTGCCTCTTTTGTGTTGCTTCTCTTGCCTCGTTTGTGTTGCCTCTCTTGCCTCGTTTGTGTTGCCTCTCTTGCCTCGTTTGTGTTGCCTCTCTTGCCTCGTTTGTGTTGCCTCTCTTGCCTCGTTTGTGTTGCCCCTCTTGCCTCCTTTGTGTTGCCCCTCTTTCCTCCTTTGTGTTGCACCTCTTGCCTCCTTTGTGTTGCACCTCTTGCCTCCTTTGTGTTGCCCCTCTTGCATCTGAGTTTAATTTCACTAGTTCAAATTATCGACTCATTTTGCACATCAAACAGTTCTTCATGTCTGAGTGAATAAAAATCAAAGTCTTGGAAGTCTGACTGAGACCTTCTCGTAGTCTCCGTTTTCTAAGAGAGAGAAAAGATCAAGTGTCTTTCTTCTAATGGTGTGTATCTTAGTTCGTCGTCTTGCTCCAAAGTTGGACGGCATAGTCAAGATACAACAGGTCACCTTTACATTTCTCTCTCCCTCCGTCATTTTCTCCTGATAACCATAGTTCTCTCCTTTCCATTCCCTCCCTTCCAGTCACTCTTTCACACGGCTTCACACGGGATTAAGTTAAAAGTTCTTACTTTTATTACAAGGTAAGACTCGTTACCTAACTTCAACTCATGTGAAAGCCGTACCTAATTGATTGTTATGGAATATAGGGAAGAAGAAGCTGGAGTCAGCTGTGGGCTGGAGATTTCATTTCATCGGTTAAGTTTATTTCATCGATATTGCTGTGCTGTACGTGCATGTTCCAGAGTCGAGTTATTGCAAAAATGAATTATCTCAGATGAAGTGATGTTCTTGAGAAGGCTACAGCCAGAGTGTAGTTAACTGTTTGCTGCCCGTCTTGTGGTAGAGAAGCTATCATCTCGCTGTCTGCGAAGTGAAGCCAAGAGTGACTTTTACATAACTGCAACTCCGTTTATATCTCTGCTCAATTGACAGATCCATCCAGCCCGGGTCCAGGCGAGAGATGAGTCGTCTTCCTCAGGTCTCTATTCTGTACAGACGTCGTAGATGAGACAGGACGCAGTCTAAGAGGTGCATACTCAAAATGTGAACGAACTTGTTCCTCCTACAGTTTTGCAGGTTCTTCTGGGCAGCAGGTACGAAATGCACAATGGTGCTGTTAGCTTCTTGGCTGCACTGTTTACAAGACTCGAACTGGAATCAAATTTACTCGTGGGATATCCACCTCATCCTGGGCTCTAACATTCTTCAATTCATTTTTACCACTTCTCCAACATTAACATTATTCAGCGTAGACACCAATATCGTTTGTGCTTTCTTATTATCAAATGTAACCTACTATCGTTTTCCGAACGGCTGGCATTTCTTCTCTTCAATAACGCCTAAGCTATCTGCTTAGGCGTTTAATTCTGGGATGAGGTACAGATCAAGGAAGTAGATATTCCATAAAAATGAACCAACGGTAATCAATGAATAAGTGTAATATAAAGCCACAGACTACAAGTGATTCCAGCTTTGAGAGAGAGAGTTCCTGGTGTCATGTTCTGTCGAAGACACCAGCAATGTTCACTGCTACCACACACCTCATCTTTGATTCATTTATCGAATGATACCACATAACGAAGAGGTTTATCAAGAGATCAGCAGTAGAACGACTTTTTCTGAAGCCATATTGACGGTCACAGACACTGGTAGTCAAAACAATGCTGCCATTTGCCATGAGATTATTGTCTCAAGAATATTGACAGTGAGTGATGGGAGGAACGCTGGTCTGTAGTTGCTGTTTTCCGCTCTGATCTTTTCTTGTGAATAGGGACTGTATTTATCTTTTACCACAAAGAAGACCATTTACACTGTGCTGATAGATGTGTGTCAGAGGAGGTGACATTAGCTGGTCAGCCATCCTGTGCCCACCTCAACCGGGCCCTCTGCCTTTTCTTGGCCCAGAGATAAATTTCATTCTGCCTATCTCTCTCACTCTTTCTCTGTCTCTGTTTCTGTCTCTGTCTCTCCGTCTGTCTGTCTGTATCTGTCTGTCTCTCTCTCCTTTTCTCTCTCTCTCTCTCTCTCTCTCTCTCTCTCTCTCCACATACTCTGCTGGCCTAATAAAGAGTGTCCTGACGTCCACATCCATCGTCTTTCCTTACCAGACAAACACACGGATGTAAGCATTACCTCATCTTCTCCAAATGCTGAAATCCAACCTCACTTCCTGAATCTTTTTTCCATAATGACTGTACAACGAAAGTAAAAAATTAGCATATTGTACATTTCACTCCGTTTCACATAACTGATCTGCTTATGCAGGCATATACACCCACATATATCCCAACATTTAACTGAATATACCACAATAAACACATATAGACCTCAACCTAGGCACATACGCTAATATATACACATTGACGAATACAAACTTTTGCCACAAAATTCACACGGGAGAGTATAGTTTCTTGTTCATGTTCTCGTATATACCTCAAGGGATGTATGTTTGTTTTCTGTTAATGGTGGTAATTATCTGTAAATGGACAGCAGTACGAGCAGCATAGTAACGTAAAGGACCTGTAACACAATAGTAATGAAAACTGACATCTACGTTACACGTCTCTCAACCAAGACACTTACACCCAGGGTGTTACACCTATGGATTTGCATGAACCAAGACACTTAACACCCAGGGTGTTACACCTATGGATTTGCATGAACCAAGACACTTACACCCAGGGTGTTACACCTATGGATTTGCATGAACCAAGACACTTACACCCAGGGTGTTACACCTATGGATTTGCATGAACCAAGACACTTTACACCCAGGGTATTACACCTATGGATTTGCATGAACCAAGACACTTACACCCAGGGTGTTACACCTATGGATTTGCATGAACCAAGACACTTACACCCAGGGTGTTACACCTATGGATTTGCATGAACCAAGACACTTACACCCAGGGTGTTACACCTATGGATTTGCATGAACCAAGACACTTAACACCCAGGGAGTTACACCTATGGATTTGCATGAACCAAGACACTTACACCCAGGGTGTTACACCTATGGATTTGCATGAACCAAGACACTTAACACCCAGGGTGTTACACCTATGGATTTGCATGAACCAAGACACTTACACCCAGGGTGTTACACCTATGGATTTGCATGAACCAAGACACTTACACCCAGGGTATTACACCTATGGATTTGCATGAACCAAGACACTTACACCCAGGGTGTTACACCTATGGATTTGCATGAACCAAGACACTTTACACCCAGGGTATTACACCTATGGATTTGCATGAACCAAGACACTTACACCCAGGGTGTTACACCTATGGATTTGCATGAACCAAGACACTTACACCCAGGGTGTTACACCTATGGATTTGCATGAACCAAGACACTTACACCCAGGGTGTTACACCTATGGATTTGCATGAACCAAGACACTTTACACCCAGGGTATTACACCTATGGATTTGCATGAACCAAGACACTTACACCCAGGGTGTTACACCTATGGATTTGCATGAACCAAGACACTTAACACCCAGGGTGTTACACCTATGGATTTGCATGAACCAAGACACTTAACACCCAGGGTGTTACACCTATGGATTTGCATGAACCAAGACACTTAACACCCAGGGAGTTACACCTATGGATTTGCATGAACCAAGACACTTAACACCCAGGGAGTTACACCTATGGATTTGCATGAACCAAGACACTTACACCCAGGGTGTTACACCTATGGATTTGCATGAACCAAGACACTTAACACCCAGGGAGTTACACCTATGGATTTGCATGAACCAAGACACTTACACCCAGGGTGTTACACCTATGGATTTGCATGAACCAAGACACTTAACACCCAGGGAGTTACACCTATGGATTTGCATGAACCAAGACACTTAACACCCAGGGTGTTACACCTATGGATTTGCATGAACCAAGACACTTACACCCAGGGTGTTACACCTATGGATTTGCATGAACCAAGACACTTAACACCCAGGGTGTTACACCTATGGATTTGCATGAACCAAGACACTTAACACCCAGGGTGTTACACCTATGGATTTGCATGAACCAAGACACTTAACACCCAGGGTGTTACACCTATGGACTTGCATGAACCAAGACACTTACACCCATGGTGTTACACCTATGGATTTGCATAAACCAAGACACTTACACCCAGGGTGTTACACCTATGGATTTGCATGAACCAAGACACTTAACACCCAGGGTGTTACACCTATGGATTTGCATGAACCAAGACACTTACACCCAGGGTGTTACACCTATGGATTTGCATGAACCAAGACACTTAACACCCAGGGTGTTACACTCATTGATTTTCATAAACCAAGACACTTAACACCCAGGGTGTTACAGTCATGGATTTGCATGAACCAAGACACATAACACCCATGGTGTTACACCTATGGATTTGCATGAACCAAGACACTTACACCCAGGGTGTTACACCTATGGATTTGCATGAACCAAGACACTCAACACCCAGGGAGTTACACCTATGGATTTGCATGAACCAAGACACTTAACACCCAGGGTGTTACACCTATGGATTTGCATGAACCAAGACACTTAACACCCAGGGTGTTACACCTATGGATTTGCATGAACCAAGACACTTAACACCCAGGGAGTTACACCTATGGATTTGCATGAACAAAGACACTTAACACCTATGGATTTGCATGAACCAAGACACTTAACACCTATGGATTTGCATGAACCAAGACACTTAACACCCAGGGAGTTACACCTATGGATTTGCATGAACAAAGACACTTAACACCTATGGATTTGCATGAACCAAGACACTTAACACCTATGGATTTGCATGAACCAAGACACTTAACACCCAGGGTGTTACACCTATGGATTTGCATGAACAAAGACACTTAACACCTATGGATTTGCATGAACCAAGACACTTAACACCTATGGATTTGCATGAACCAAGACACTTAACACCCAGGGAGTTACACCTATGGATTTGCATGAACAAAGACACTTAACACCTATGGTGCATGAACCAAGACACACCTATGGATTTGCATGCACCAAGACACTTAACACCCAGGGTGTTACACCTATGGATTTGCATGAACAAAGACACTTAACACCTATGGATTTGCATGAACCAAGACACTTAACACCTATGGATTTGCATGAACCAAGACACTTAACACCCATGGTGTTACACCTATGGATTTGCATGAACCAAGACACTTACACCCAGGGTGTTACACCTATGGATTTGCATGAACCAAGACACTTAATACCTATGGATTTGCATGAACCAAGACACTTAACACCCTATGGATTTGCATGTTAACACCTATGGATTTGCATGAACCAAGACACTTAACACCCAAGGGTGTTACACCTATGGATTTGCATGAACCAAGACACTTACACCCAGGGTGTTACACCTATGGATTTGCATGAACCAAGACACTTACACCCAGGTTACACTCATTGATTTTCATGTTACACCTATGGATTTGCATGAACCAAGACACTTAACACCCAGGGTGTTACACTCATGGATTTGCATGAACCAAGACACTTACACCCAGGGTGTTACACCTATGGATTTGCATGAACCAAGACACTTAACACCCAGGGTGTTACACCTATGGATTTACATGAACCAAGACACTTAACACCCAGGGTGTTACACCCATGGGTTTGCATCAGCCACGACAGTTTCTCCTACCCCCCATAAAAGGCAAGTATCCACCTAAGGTCGTATCTTCGTAATGGGGTAATTTACCAGAGGAGACGTCGAGTCACGGTCAACTGAAGACCTTGTGCTGGTGAGGAGAGAACATATTTTTCTCGCATGTTTCGTATGACCCGATCAACACCACGACAGTGTTATGTATGACCCGACCAACACCACGACAGTGTTATGTATGACCCGACCAACACCACGACAGTTTTCTGTAGGACCCGACCAACACCACGACAGTGTTCTGTATAACCCGACCAACACCACGACAGTGTTTCGTATGACCCGACCAACACCACGACAGTGTTTCGTATAACCCGACCAACACCACGACAGTGTTTCGTATAACCCGACCAACACCACGACAGTGTTTCGTATGACCCGACCAACACCACGACAGTGTTTTGTATAACCCGACCAACACCACGACAGTGTTTCGTATAACCCGACCAACACCACGACAGTGTTTCGTATAACCCGACCAACAACACGACAGTGTTGACGCCGTGTCAGTCAATTCTTCACTCAGAAAAAGCGTGTTAAGCTTCTGGTCAGTCAAGGGATCACGTTGAAGCTTAGAGGTATTTCCAGTGATCATATTTCTGGGTACCAGAAGCCCTCAAATATATTTATAAGCTCGGTCCTGGAGCTAGAACCAGAGGACAGGGGAGGGAAAGACGCGGTCTAGTGGGGCATCACAACTGTACATTAAGTTGGTTTTAGTGTTAGTATTCCGTGGTAACTTGTTTTACTGCTCTCAGCCCCTTACCCTCTGTTTTGCATATTCACTGGCTCTCTTCCCTTCGTGCTTCTGTGTGACTAGTTAATGGTCCAAGTCGGATATAAACGTAGTCATTAGTTTCAGTCTCATATGTGGGTTATTTATGTACACTGGCAGGTGCTCCTGATTAGCAGAGTAAATGTTGTTAAAAGGAAGTGAAAGTCACAATACTGTGACTGGATCAATACACAGATAACTCGTACATAGGAAAGACGAGTTTGTGACGATGTTTCGGTCCGACTTGGATCATTTACAAAGTCACACTATGTGACTTTGTAAATGGTCCTAATTTTTATTTTTTTTTATTAACACACTGGCCGATTCCCACCAAGGCAGGGTGGCTCGAAAAAGACAAACTTTCACCATCATTCACTCCATCACTGTCTTGCCAGAGGGATGCTTCACACTACAGTTATAAAACTGCAACATTAACACTCCTCCTCAGAGTGCAGGCACTGTACTTCCCATCTCCAGGACTCAAGTCCGGCCTGCCGGTTTCCCTGTATCCCTTCATAAATGTTACCTTGATAACACTCCAACAGCACGTCAAGTATTAAAAACCATTTGTCTCCATTCACTCCTATCAAACACGCTCACGCATGCCTGCTGGAAGACCAAGCCCCTCGCACACACCAACCTTTCCTAGGTGGACCCCTACCCCGTCTTCCCTCAACTACAGATTTATACACTCTCGAAGTCATTCTATTTTATTCGATCCTCTCTAAATGTCCAAACCACCTCAACAACCCTTCCTCAGCCCTCTGGATAATAGTTTTCGTAACCCCACACCTCCTCCTAATTTCCAAACTATGGATTCTCTGCATTATATTCACACCACACATTGCCCTCAGACATGACATCTACACTGCCTCCAGCCTTCTCCTTGTTGCAACGTTCACCACCAATGCTTCACACCCACATAAAAGCATTGTATACCTATACTCTTATACTTTCCCCTCTTTGCTTCCATGGACAATGTTCTTTGCTCCACTGACTCCTCACTGCATCACTCACCCTTTTCCCTTCATCAATTCTATGAGTCACCTCATCCTTCACAGACCCATCTGCTGACAAGTCCACTCCTAAATATCTGAATACACTCACCTCCTCCATACTCTCTCCCTCCAATCTGATATCCAGTCTTTCGTCACCTGATCTTTTTGTTATCCTCATCTCCTTACTCTTTCCTATATTCACTTTTAATTTTCTTCTTTTACACACCCTACCAAACTCATCCACCAACCTCTGCAACTTCTCTTCAGAATCTTCCAAAAGCACAGTGTCATCAACAAACAGCAACTGTGACCACTTTGTGGGATACTCTTGACTTAATCCCATTTATTTCTCCCCACTGAAACTCCCCTACCCTCTTAAGCTTTGTTTCTCTTAGAGCCAGGACAACCAACTTCTCATTCATAACATTAGCAATCATCTCTTTCTTATCTGCACTACATCCACGCACATTCAAACATCCCAGTTTTATAAAGGTTTTCTTCTTCCCTCTTTTTAGTATTTTCTACAGGAGAAGGGGTTACTAGCCCCTTGCCCCCGGCATTTTAGTCGACTAATACGACACGCATGGCTTACGGAGGAAAAATTCTTTTCCACTTCCCAGGAGATAAGAGAAAATTAAAGAGAACAAGAACTACTGGTGAGTATTTATATGCATGTGAATGCCTGTGTAGTGTGACCTAAGTGTAAGTAGAAGTAACAAGATATACCTGTTATCCAGCATGTTTATGAGATAGACAAAAGACACCAGCAATCCTACCATCATGTAAAACAATTACAGGCTTCCGTTTTACATTCACTTGGCAGGACGGTAGTACCTCCCTGGGTGGTTGTCTACCAACCTACTACCACAGGACGGTAGTACCTCCCTGGGTGGTTGCTGCCTACCAACCTACTACCACAGGACGGTAGTACCTCCCTGGGTGGTTGTCTACCAACCAACTACCACAGGACGGTAGTACATCCCTGGGTGGTGGTTGTCTACCAACCAACTACCACAGGACGGTAGTACCTCCCTGGGTGGTTGCTGCCTACCAACCTACTACCACAGGACGGTAGTACCTCCCTGGGTGGTTGCTGTCTACCAACCTACTACCACAGGACGGTAGTACCTGTACCTCCCTAGGTGGTTGTTGTCTACCAACCTACTACCACAGGACGGTAGTACCTCCCTGGGTGGTTGCTGTCTACCAACCTACTACCACAGGACGGTAGTACCTCCCTGGGTGGTTGCTGTCTACCAACCTACTACCAAAGGACGGTAGTACCTCCCTGGGTGGTTGTTGTCTACCAACCTACTACCACAGGACGGTAGTACCTCCCTGGGTGGTTGCTGTCTACCAGCCTACTACCATAGGATGGTAGTACCTCCCTGGGTGGTTGCTGTCTACCAACCTACTACCCCAGGATGCTAGTACCTCCCTGGGTGGTTGCTGTCTACCAACCTCCTACCACAGGATGGTAGTACATCCCTGGGTGGTTGTTGTCTACCAGCCTACTACCACAGGACGGTAGTACCTCCCTGGGTGGTTGCTGTCTACCAACCTACTACCCCAGGACGGTGGTACCTCCCTGGGTGGTTGCTGTCTACCAACCTACTACCACAGGATGGTAGTACTTGCCTTGGTAGTTTCTGTCTACCAACCTACTTCCACAGGACGGAAGTACCTCCCTGGGTGGTTGCTGTCTACCAACCTACTACCCCAGGACGGTAATACCTCCCTGGGTGGTTACTGTCTACCACCCTACTACCACAGGACGGTAGTACCTCCCTGGGTGGTTGCTGTCTACCAACCTACTACCCCAGGACGGTAATACCTCCCTGGGTGGTTACTGTCTACCACCCTACTACCACAAGACGGTAGTACCTCGCTGGGTGGTTGCTGTCTACCAAACTACTACCACAGGACGGTAGTACCTCCATGGGTGGTTACTGTCTACCACCCTACTACCACAAGACGGTAGTACCTCGCTGGGTGGTTGCTGTCTACCAAACTACTACCACAGGACGGTAGTACCTCCATGGGTGGTTACTGTCTACCAACCTACTACCCCAGGACTGTAGTACCTCCCTGGGTGGTTGCTGTATACCTCCCTGGGTGGTTGCTGTATATCAACCTACTACCACAGGACGGTAGTACCTCCCTGGGTGGTTGCTGTATATCAACCTACTACCACAGGACGGTAGTACCTCCCTGGGTTGTTGTCTTCTACCAACCTACTACCACAGGATGGTAGTACCTCCCTGGGTGGTTGCTGTCTACCAACCTACTACCCCAGGATGGTAGTACCTCCCTGAGTGGTTGCTGTCTACCAGCTGTAAGTATCATTAAGCTCGAGATATCGGCTTTAGTGGTTTAACAGGAACATTAAACCTCTGGAAACTCACTCTCCAAGTATCACAACCCAGGAGTCCCAAAAGCCTGTTATCCTGGGTGTAAAGGGAGCAAAATAAACACGGTAGAAAAACTTTTGACATATTATCCTTCACCATTTTAGAACAGAAGTATGTACACTATATGCACTATGTACAGCAATAGGTATTAGTGCACTCCACGGTAAGCAAGGCAGAATAGAAGCCACTAGAGAGCAGACCGTGCTTCAACCAGCTCTAGAATGGGAATGACAAAGGCAGACAGGAGAGTGGTACCCACATAACCTCTGCGATTGCCAAAACCATCTTCTCATTCGATGGAACCTGGGTACTGATTGAACGACGGGGCCCCATGATCAACCCTTAGCACCTGGTTCACTGGTTGGGGGAGATAGCCTGTAAATGAGGGTGTGTACATGCGCCGAATAAAGGTTACGTACTCTTTGCATGCCACACCAAGATACTCGATTTTTTTTTAATCAGCTCACCTATATAAAAGTTACGAAGTGCGATCAAAAGCCGTGTCCCTCTCACACTGAACAAGGTAAGATGGCGCGCTTACACTGTTGACATCTCCGAGACTATTGTTTTAATCAAACAAGAACCGGATACATGGGCATTCGTGCAGCTACATTATCCTGTATGATAGTTACAAACTGGGAACCTAACTAGGTGTCCAACAAGGTACCTAGCAGCTTGATACAATCTATGGAAATCCTCCTCCTAGTGTCGCGTAACGATTAATCTTATTTATATCCAACAGGGAAACTTATTCTCAAAATTCTCTTTCCTTCCTCCAAGATTTCCAAACACTGATGTACCATAACTAGAAAGTAAGTTGCAGCTCTTGAGTTGTTAGTTGACAGTTTGGAAAAAGTAATTCGAGAAGACTCTCATCTGTAGCCCAGATCAAGGTGGGCGATCTGGCCTGCAGAACTTTACGAGACTTCGTGGATTAGCCGGATGGAATAAGGTAAGAGATGTTGGGATTTTTTTTAACCGAGATGGCTAGTCAGTCAGGATAACCCAGGGTAGGGTGGGTTAGCCACCCAGGGTAGGGTGGGCTAGCCACCCAGGATAACCCAGGGTAGGGTGGGTTAGCCACCCAGGATAGCCCAGGGTAGGGTGGGTTAGCCACCCAGGATAACCCAGGGCAGGGTGGGTTAGCCACCCGGGATAACCCAGGGTAGGGTGGGCTAGCCGCCCAGGGTAGGGTGGGTTAGCCACCCAGGATAACCCAGGGTAGGGTGGGTTAGGCACCCAGGATAACCCAGGGTAGGGTGGGTTAGCCACCCAGGATAACCCAGGGTAGGGTGGGTTAGCCATCCAGGATAACCCAGGGTAGGGTGGGTTAGCCACCCAGGATAACCTAGGGTAGGGTGGGTTAGCCACCCGGGATAACCCAGGGTGCTGTGGGTTAGCCACCCAGGATAACCCAGGGTAGGGTGGGTTAGCTATTCAGGATAACCCAGGGTAGGGTGGGTTAGCCACCCGGGATAACCCAGGGTAGGGTGGGTTAGCCACCCGGGATAACCCAGGGTAGGGTGGGTTAGCTACCCACGATTACCCCAGAAAGTCAATGTGTCTTAGAGGACTGTCTACATTATTACCATTGTGAGCCTTCAATCTTGACCCCCAGGATGCCACCCACACCAGTATGCTAACAGCCAGGTACCTACTTACTGCTAGATGAACAGGGACAACAGGTGTAAGGAACATGCTATTACAACCCAGGATTCCAAATGACCTGTTATCCCGGGTGTAATGGGAGCAAAATAAACATAGCAGAAAAAGTTTAGACTTATATTATCCTTCACCAGTTTAGAACAGCAATATGTACACTATGTACAGTGATAAGTATAGTGCACTCCACGGTAAGCAAGGCAGAATAGAAGCCACAAGATAGCAGACCGTGCTTCAACCAGCTCTAGAATGGGAATGACAAGGGCAGACAGGAGAGTGGTACCCACATAACCTCTGAGATTGCCAAAACCATCTTCTTATTGGCTGGAACCTGGTCACTAGTTGAACGATGGGGCCCCATCATCAACTCTTAGCAACCTGGTTCGCTGGTTGGGGGAGATAGCCTGTAAATGAGGGTGGGTACATGCGCCGAATAAAGGTTACGTACTCTGTGCATGCCACACATGCCCAACGTTTCCACCCGTGCCAGGGATTGAATCACGGACAAACATGTGTTAACACATGTGTGTGTGTGCGTGTGTGTGCGTGTGTGTGTGTGTGTGTGTGTGTGTGTGTGTGTGTGTGTGTGTGTGTGTGTGTGTGTGTGTGTGTGTGTGTGTGTGTGTGTGTGTGTGTGTGTGTGTGTGGTGTGTGTATTTGTGTGTGTTTGTGTGTGTGTGTGTGTTTGTGTGTGTGTGTGTTTGTGTGTGTGTGTGTGTGTGTGTGTGTGTGGTGTACTCACCTATTTGTGGTTTCATGGGTCGAGTCTTAGCTCCTGGCCCCGCCTTTTCACCGGTTGCTACTGGGCCCTCTCTCTCCCCGCTCCATGAGCTTTATCAAACCTCGTCTTAAAACTGTGTATGGTTCCTGCCTCCACTACGTCATTTTCTAGGCTATTCCACTGCCTGACAACTCTATGACTGAAAAAATACTTCCTAATATCTCTCTGACTAATTTGTGTCTTCAACTTCCAATTGTGGCCTCTTGTTTCTGTGTCCCCTCCCTGGAACATCCTGTCTTTGTCCACCTTGTCTATTCCACGCAGTATTTTATATATCGTTATCATGTCTCCCCTGACCCTCCTGTCCTCCAGTGTCGTCAGGCCGATTTCCCTTAATCTTTCTTCATACTACATTCCCCTTAGCTCTGGAACTAACCTTGTCGCAAACCTTTGTACTTTCTCTAGTTTCTTGACGTGCTTTATCAAGTGCGGGTTCCAAACAGGTGCTGCATACTCCAGTATGGGCTTGACATACACGGTGTACAGTGTCTTGAACGATTCCTTACTAAGGTATCGGAATGCTGTTCTCAGGTTTGCCAGGCGCCCATATGCTGCAGCAGTTATCTGATTGATGTGTGCTTCCGGAGACATGCTCGGTGTTATACTCACCCCAAGATCTTTCTCCTTGAGTGAGGTTTGCAGTCTTTGGCCACCTAGCCTATACTCTGTCTGTGGTCCTCTGTGCACTTCCCCTATCTTCATGACTTTGCATTTGGCAGGATTAAATTCGAGAAGCCATTTGCCGGATCAGGTGTCCAGTCTGTCCAGGTCTCTTTGAAGTCCTTCCTGGTCCTCATCTGATTTATTTCTCCTCATTAACTTCACATCATCTGCAAACAGGGACACTTCTGAGTCTAACCCTTCCATCATGTCGTTCACATATACCAAAAATAGCACTGGTCCTAGGACCGACCCCTGTGGGACCCCGCTCGTCACAGGTGCCCACTGTGATACATCATTACGTACCATGACTCGTTGTTGCCTCCCTGTCAGGTATTCTCTGATCCATTGCAGTGCCCTTCCTGTTATATGCGCCTGATGCTCTAGCTTCTGCACTAATCTCTTGTGAGGAACTGTGTCAAAGGCCTTCTTGCAGTCCAAGAAGATGCAATCAACCCACCCCTCTCTCTCTTGTCTTACTTCTGTTATTTTATCATAAAACTCCAGAAGGTTTGTGACACAGGATTTGCCTTCCGTGAATCCGTGTTGGTTGGCATTTATACTCCTGTTCCTTTCCAGGTGCTCCACCACTCTCCTCCTGATAATCTTCTCCATAATTTTGCATACTATACACGTCAATGACACAGGTCTATAGTTTAGTGCCTCTCTTCTGTCTCCTTTTTTAAAAATGGGAACTTCATTTGCCGTCTTCCATACCTCAGGTAGTTGCCCAGTTTCCAGGGATGTGTTGAAGATTGTGGTAAGTGGCACGCACAACATATCTGCTCCCTCTCTAAGGACTCACGGGGAGATGTTGTCTGGTCCCATTGCCTTTGAGGTATCGATGTCCCTTAGCAGTTTCTTCACCTCCTCCTCATCTGTATGTATGTCGTCCAACACTTGTTGGTGTATTCCTTGCTGGTGTCCCCATCTGGTCTGTCCCCCCAGAGTCCTTCCTGTCTCTACTGTAAATACTTCCTTAAATCTCGTGTTGAGCTCCTCACATACCTCTTGATCGTTTCTTGTGAGTTCTCCACCTTCTTTCCTCAGCCTTATCACCTGGTCCTTGACTGTTGTCTTCCTCCTAATGTGGCTATACAGCAGTTTCGGGTCAGATTTGACTTTCGATGCTATGTCGTTTTCATACTGTCGCTGGGCCTCCCTCCTTATCTGTGCATACTCGTTTCTGGCTCTTCTACTAATCTCCTTGTTTTCCTGGGTCCTATGCCTTCTGTACCTTTTCCATTCTCTGTTGCACTTAGTTTTTGCCTCTCTACACCTTCGGGTAAACCAAGGACTCGTTTTGGTCTTCCTATTATTTCCGTTTCCCTTGGGAACAAAACTTTCCTCTGCCTCCTTGCACTTTGTTGCCACATATTCCATCATCTCGCTTACTGATTTTCCTACCATTTCTCTGTCCCACTGAACCTCCTGCAGGAAGTTTCTCATACCTGTGTAGTCCCCCCTTTTATAGTTTGGCCTGTCCCCTTCAGTTCCTGTTACCTTCTCCACTTGTAACTCTACTATATAGTCAAAACTCAGAACCACATGATCGCTAGCTCCAAGGGGCCTCTCATAAGTGATGTCCTCAATGTCTGAACTGCTCAGGGTGAACACAAGATCCAGTCTTCCTGGCTCATCCTCCCCTCTCTCTCTGGTTGTGTCCCTGACATGTTGATGCATGAGGTTTTCAAGTACCACATCCATCATCTTGGCTCTCCATGTTTCGGGACCCCCATGTGGCTCCAGGTTTTCCCAGTCGATCTCCCTGTGGTTGAAATCGCCCATTACCAGTAACTTTGCTCTGCTCGAGTGAGCTCTTCTTGCCACCTCAGCCAGTGTGTCCACCATCACCCTGTTGTTTTCTTCGTACTCCTCTCTTGGCCTCCTGCAGTTCTGTGGTGGGTTATACATCACTCCAATGACTACTTTATGTTCTCCGGACTGAATTGCACCTACAATGTAGTCTCTTTCTCCAATCATGTCCATGCCTTCCATTTCCTCAAATCCCCATCTGTGTTTTATGAGCAGTGCAACCCCTCCTCCCCCTCTACTCCTTCTATCTTTCCTCAGGATCTGATATCCTGTTGGGAAGATTGTGTCTGTTATTGTCTCAGCGAGTTTTGTTTCTGTGACTGCTATGATGTCTGGGGATTTTTCACTGATTCTTTCATTCCATGTGTGTGTGTGTGTGTGTATGTGTGTGTGTGTGTGTGTGTGTGTGTGGTGTGTGTGTTTGTGTGTGTGTGTGTGTGTGTGTGTGTGTGTGTGTGTGTATGTGTGTGCACTCACCTATTTGTGGCTGCAGGAGTCAAGTCACAGCTCCTGGTCCCTGTTTGTATGTCTGTGTGCACTCATCTATTTGTGGTTGCAGGAGTCAAGTCACAGCTACTGGTCCTTGTTTGTATGTGTGTGTGTACTCACCTATTTGTGGTTGCAGGAGTCAAGTCACAGCTCCTGGCCCCTGTTTGTATGTGTGTGTGTACTCACCTATTTGTTGTTGCAGGGGTCAAGTCACAGCTCCTGGCCTTTCTTTGTGAGTGTGTGTGTGTCCGCTTGCATCAAATGCTGTTATTACTAAAATTCTTTTGGGCAGCGCTAAACCCCAAGGGGCCATACAGAAATGGGAGGCAATCAGATCCAGTCAAAGAAAGAAGAAAGTAGGTTCAATTCCTTGGAACAAATTCCCCTCACTGACGTCGAGGAACCTCTCTTAAGAAACATGAACCTTGAAGAACACGAACCTTGAAGAACACGAACCTTGAAGAACACGAACCTTGAAGAACACGAACCTTGAGTGGCACGAACATGAGTGACATGAACATTGTGAGGCACGAACATTGAGTGACACGAACCCTGAGTGACACGAACCTTGAGAGGCACGAACCTTGAGAGGCACGAACATTGAGTGACACGAACCCTGAGTGACACGAACCTTGAGAGGCACGAACCTTGAAAGGCACGAACCTTGAGTGACACGAACCTTGAGTGACACGAACCTTGAGAGGCACGAACATTGAGTGACCCGAACCTTGAGAGGCACGAACCTTGAGGGACACGAACCTTGAGAGGCACGAACATTGAGTGACCCGAACCTTGAGAGGCACGAACCTTGAGGGACACGAACCTTGAGGGACACGAACCTTGAGGGACACGAACCTTGAGGGACACGAACCTTGAGGGACACGAACCTTGAGGGACACGAACCTTGAGTGACACGAACCTTGAGTGACACGAACCTTGAAAGGCACGAACCTTGAGAGGCACGAACCTTGAGGGACACGAACCTTGAGTGACACGAACCTTGAGAGGCACGAACCTTGAGTGACACGAACCTTGAGAGGCACGAACCTTGAGTGACACGAACCTTGAGAGGCACGAACCTTGAGGGACACGAACCTTGAGGGACACGAACCTTGAGAGGCACGAACCTTGAGAGGCACGAACCTTGAGGGACACGAACCTTGAGGGACACGAACCTTGAGAGGCACGAACATTGAGGGGTACGAACCTTGAGAGGCACGACCCTTGAGAGGCACGAACCTTGAGAGGCACGAACCTTGAGGGACACGAACATTGAGTGACACGAACCTTGAGAGGCACGAACCTTGAGGGACACGAACATTGAGTGACACGAACATTGAGTGACACGAACCTTGAGTGACACGAACCTTGAGAGGCACGAACCTTGAGTGACACGAACCTTGAGAGGCACGAACCTTGAGTGTCACGAACCTTGAGGGACACGAACCTTGAGAGGCACGAACCTTGAGAGGCACGAACCTTGAGAGGCACGAACCTTGAGGGGCACGAACCTTGAGGGGTACGAACATTGAGGGGTACGAACCTTGAGGGACACGAACATTGAGTGACACGAACCTTGAGTGACACGAACCTTGAGGGACACGAACCTTGAGGGACACGAACCTTGAGAGGCACGAACCTTGAGGGACACGAACCTTGAGGGACACGAACCTTGAGGGACACGACCCTTGAAAGGCACGAACCTTGAGGGACACGACCCTTGAGAGGCACGAACCTTGAGAGGCACGAACCTTGAGGGACACGACACTGAGAGGCACGAACCTTGAGGGACACGACATTGAGAGGCACGAACCTTGAGAGGTTCGAAGATTTACTTGTATATTAAAGACTGACTACACACTCCTGCATCGATGAGTCTCGTTTAAATATTTAACCACCTTCCTGTGCCCTTGTGTACTTGTTTCTAACCCCTAAAACAAACTATACTTTTCCGCTCTGTCTAGTCCTATAATTATTACCAACGTTATTATCTTCTCTCTGTGTCATCAGTCCTCTTAAATTATCACAGATTCACTTCACTTTAATAATAATAATAATAATAATAATAATAATAATAATAATAATAATAATAATAATAATAATAATAATAATAATAATAATAATAATAATAACAATAATAATAATAATAATATTTATTTACTACCAGTACATGTACAAGGTATACAGACCATAGCTGACATCAGTGACATACTACTGTATAGAAAGTCACTTGTTATGCTGAGCATTTCCCGCAAATTAGGTCAGTTTTGTCCCAGGATGTGACCCACACCAGTCCACTAACACCCAGGATGTGACCCACACCAGTCCACTAACACCCAGGATGTGACCCACACCAGTCCACTAACACCCAGGATGTGACCCACACCAGTCCACTAAAACCCAGGATGCGACCCACACCAGTCCACTAACACCCAGGATGTGACCCACACCAGTCCACTAACATCCAGGATGTGACCCACACCAGTCCACTAACACCCAGGATGTGACCCACACCAGTCCACTAACACCCAGGATGTGACCCACACCAGTCCACTAACACCCAGGATGCGACCCACACCAGTCCACTAACACCCAGGATGTGACCCACACCAGTCCACTAACTCCCAGGATGCGACCCACACCAGTCCACTAACACCCAGGATGTGACCCACACCAGTCCACTGATGCGACCCACACCAGTCCACTAACACCCAGGATGTGACCCACACCAGTCCACTAACACCCAGGATGCGACCCACACCAGTCCACTAACACCCAGGATGTGACCCACACCAGTCCACTAACACCCAGGATGTGACCCACACCAGTCCACTAACACCCAGGATGTGACCCACACCAGTCCACTAACACCCAGGATGCGACCCACACCAGTCCACTAACACCCAGGATGTGACCCACACCAGTCCACTAACACCCAGGATGCGACCCACACCAGTCCACTAACACCCAGGATGTGACCCACACCAGTCCACTAACACCCAGGATGTGACCCACACCAGTCCACTAACACCCAGGATGTGACCCACACAAGTCCACTAACACCCAGGATGCGACCCACACCAGTCCACTAACACCCAGGTACCCATTTTACTGATGGGTGAACATAGACAACAGGTGTCTTAAGGAAACACGTCCTGATGTTTCTGTTGTGCCGAATAGGTAAAACCTGCGATTTTAGCTTAAATAGCAACGCTCTTCTTGCCGAATAAGACAAATGAAAATTTGTGTATGCAATAATTTCGCAAAAACCATTCTGAACCTAACGAAAAAATGTATTTCATTGTGTTTGTTAATTATTAAATTACTGTAAATTGATTTAAAATACATTTAGTTTGATTAGGCTAAATTAAATTGCGCTTGTTATAATAAGGTTAGGTAAGTTTTCTAAGGTTCTTTAGGTACAAAATTACTAATTTTTACATTAACGTAAATGAAAAAATATATTTTTGAATGTATAAGAGAAAATTTGAGAAAGGACTTAATTTTATATGTTTTACTTATTTTGCACATTTTCACCTGTACCGGGGATCGACCCCCGGACCTCAGTGTGTGAGCTGAATGCACCAGCTAATAATCTAAGTGTGTGTGTTTATGCGCAAGTGAGCGCACAATGGGTGTGTGTGTGCGCAGTTAGTTTGTATTGGTACAAGTATTTGCGCCTGTATGTACATGTGCCTAATTAGAGCCAGTTACCGTCTGCTGTCTGCTGTGTTGTGTTGTGTGTGCTGTCTGCTGTGTTGTGTTGTGTGTGCTGTCTGCTGTGTTGTGTTGTGTGTGTTGTCTGCTGTGTTGTGTTGTGTGTGCTGTCTGCTGTGTTGTGTTGTGTGTGCTGTCTGCTGTGTTGTGTTGTGTGTTCTGTCTGCTGTGTTGTGTTGTGTGTGTTGTCTGCTGTGTGTTGTAGTGTTGTGTGTGCTGTCTGCTGTGTTGTGTGGTGTGTGTTGTCTGCTGTGTTGTGTGTGTTGTCTGCTGTGTTGAGTTGTGTGTGTTGTCTGCTGTGTTGTGTTGTGTGTGTTGTCTGCTGTGTTGTGTTGTGTGTGTTGTCTGCTGTGTTGTGCTGTGTGTGCTCTCTGCTGTGTTGTGTTGTGTGTGTTGTCTGCTGTATTGTGCTGTGTGTGTTGTCTGCTGTGTTGTGTTGTGTGTGTTGTCTGCTGTGTTGTGCTGTGTGTGCTCTCTGCTGTGTTGTGTTGTGTGTGTTGTCTGCTGTATTGTGCTGTGTGTGTTGTCTGCTGTGTTGTGTTGTGTGTGTTGTCTGCTGTGTTGTGCTGTGTGTGCTGTCTGCTGTGTTGTGTTGTGTGTGTTGTCTGCTGTGTTGTGTTGTGTGTGCTGTCTGCTGTGTTGTGTTGTGTGTGTTGTCTGCTGTGTTGTGTTGTGTGTGCTGTCTGCTGTGTTGTGTTGTGTGTGCTGTCTGCTGTGTTGTGTTGTGTGTGTTGTCTGCTGTGTTGTGCTGTTTGTGTTGTCTGCTGTGTTGTGTTGTGTGTGTTGTCTGCTGTGTTGTGCTGTGTGTGTTGTCTGCTGTGTTGTGTTGTGTGTGTTGTCTGCTGTGTTGTGTTGTGTGTGCTGTCTGCTGTGTTGTGTTGTGTGTGTTGTCTGCTGTGTTGTGTTGTGTGTGCTGTCTGCTGTGTTGTGCTGTGTGTGTTGTCTGCTGTGTTGTGCTGTGTGTGTTGTCTGCTGTGTTGTGTTGTGTGTGCTGTCTGCTGTGTTGTGCTGTGTGTGTTGTCTGCTATGTTGTGTTGTGTGTGTGTTGTCTGCTGTGTTGTGTTGTGTGTGTTGTCTGCTGTGTTGTGTTGTGTGTGTTGTCTGCTGTGTGTTGTAGTGTTGTGTGTGTTGTCCGCTGTGTTGTGTGTGTTTTCCGCTGTGTTGTGTGTGCTGTCTGCTGTGTGTTGTAGTGCTGTGTGTGTTGCAGTGTTGTGTGTGCTGTCTGCTGTGTCTTGTAGTGTTGTGTGTGTTGTCTGCTGTATTGTGTGTGCTGTCTGTTGTGTGTTGTAGTGTTGTGTGTGTTGTCTGCTGTGTTGTGTGTGCTGTCTGCTGTGTGTTGTAGTGTTGTGTGTGTTGTCTGCTGTGTTGTGTGTGCTGTCTGCTGTGTGTTGTAGTGTTGTGTGTGTTGTCTGCTGTGTTGTGTGTGCTGTCTGCTGTGTGTTGTAGTGTTGTGTGTGTTGTCTGCTGTGTTGTGTGTGCTGTCTGCTGTGTGTTGTAGTGTTGTGTGTGTTGTCTGCTGTGTTGTGTGTGCTGTCTGCTGTGTGTTGTAATGTTGTGTGTGTTGTCTGCTGTGTTGTGAGTGCTGTCTGCTGTGTGTTGTAGTGTTGTGAGAGCTGTCTGCTGTGTATTGTAGTGTTATGTGTGCTGTCTGCTGTGTTGTGTGTGCTGTCTGCTGTGTGTTGTCTGCTGTGTTGTGTGTGCTCTCTGTTGTGTGTTGTAGTGTTGTGTGTGTTGTCTGCTGTGTTGTTTGTGCTGTCTGCTGTGTGTTGTAGTGTTGTGTGTGCTGTCTGCTGTGTTGTGTGTGCTGTCTGCTGTGTGTTGTAGTGTTGTGTGTGTTGTCTGCTGTGTTGTGTGTGCTGTCTGCTGTGTGTTGTAGTGTTGTGTGTGTTGTAGTGTTGTCTGTGCTGTCTGCTGTGTGTTGTAGTGTTGTGAGTGTTGTCTACTGTGTGTTGTAGTGTTGTGAGTGTTGTCTGCTGTGTTGTGTGTGCTGTCTGCTGTGTTGTGTGTGCTGTATGCTGTGCGTTGTAGTGTTGTGTGTGTTGTAGTGTTGTGTGTGCTGTCTGCTGTGTGTTGTAGCGTTGTGTGTGTTGTAGTGTTGTGTGTGCTGTCTGCTGTGTGTTGTAGTGTTGTGTGTGCTGTCTGCTGTGTATTGTAGTGTTGTGTGTGTTGTCTGCTGTGTGTTGTAGTGTTGTGCGTGTTGTAGTGTTGTGTGTGTTTTAGTGTGATGTGTGCTGTATGCTGTGTGTTGTAGTGTTGTGTGTGCTGTCTGCTGTGTGTTGTAGTGTTGTGTGTTGTCTGCTCTGTGTTGTAGTGTTGTGTGTGTTGTCTGCTGTGTTGTGTGTTGTCTGCTGTGTGTTGTAGTGTTGTGTGTGTTGTCTGCTGTGTTGTGTATGCTGTCTGCTGTGTGTTGTAGTGTTGTGTGTGTTGTCTGCTGTGTGCTGTAGTGTTGTGTGTGCTGTCTGCTATGTGTTGTAGTGTTGTGTGTGTTGTCTGCTGTGTTGTGTGTGCTGTCCGCTGTGTGTTGTAGTGTTGTGTCTGTTGTCTTCTGTGTTGTGTGTGCTGTCTGCTGTGTGTTGTAGTGTTGTGTGTGTTGTCTGCTGCGTTGTGCGTGCTATCTGCTGTGTGTTGTAGTGTCTGTGTGTTGTCTGCTGTGTTGTATGTGTTGTCTGTTGTGTGTTGTAAAGTTGTGTATGTTGTCTGCTGTATTGTGTGTGCTATCTGATGTGTGTTGTAGTGATGTGTGTGTTGTCTGCTGTGTTGTATGTGTTGTCTGTTGTGTGTTGTAGTGTTGTGTGTGTTGTCTGCTGTGTTGTATGGGTTGTCTGTTGTGTGTTGTAGTGTTGTGTGTGTTGACTGCTGTGCTGTATGTGTTGTCTGCTGTGTGTTGTAGTGTTGTGTGTGTTGTCTGCTGTGTTCTGTAGTTTTGTGTGTGTTGTCTGCTGTGTTGTGTATGTTGTCTGCTGTGTTGCGTGTGCTGTCTGCTGTGTGTTGTAGTGTTGCGTGTGTTGTCTGCTGTGTTGTGTGTGTTGTCTGCTGTGTATTGTAGTGTTGTGAGTGTTGTCTTCAGTGTGTTGTAGTGTTGTGAGTGTTGTCTGCTGTGTTGTGTGTCCTGTCTGCTCTGTGTTGTAGTGTTGTGTGTGTTGTCTGTTGTGTTGTGTGTACTGTCTGCCGTGTGTTGTAGTGTTGTGAGTGTTGTCTGCTGTGTTGTCTGCTGTGTTGTCTGTGTGCTGTCTGTGTGTGTGCTGTGTTGTGTTGTGTGTGTTGTCTGTTGTGTTGTGTGTGTTGTCTGATATGTGTTGTAGTGTTGTGTGTGTTGTCTGCTTTGTGTTGTAGTGCTGTGTGAGCTGTCTGCTGTGTTGTGTGTGCTGTCTGCTGGGTGTTGTAGTGTTGTGTGTGCTGTCTGCTGTTTTGTGTAGTGTTGTGTGTTGTCTGCTGTGTTGTGTGTGTGCTGTCTGCTCTCTGTTTTGTGTGTGTGTGTTGTGTGTTGTGTGGTGTGTGTTGTCTGCTGTGTTGTGTGTGTTGTCTGCTGTGTTGTGTTGTGTGTGCTGTCTGCTGTGTTGTGTTGTGTGTGCTGTCTGCTGTGTTGTGTTGTGTGTGTTGTCTGCTGTGTTGTGTTGTGTGTGTTGTCTGCTGTGTTGTGTTGTGTCTGCTGTCTGCTGTGTTGTGTTGTGTGTGCTGTCTGCTGTGTTGTGTTGTGTGTGTTGTCTGCTGTGTTGTGTCTGCTGTCTGCTGTGTTGTGCTGTGTGTGCTGTCTGCTGTGTTGTGTTGTGTGTGTTGTCTGCTGTGTTGTGTTGTGTGTGCTGTCTGCTGTGTTGTGTTGTGTGTGTTGTCTGCTGTGTGTTGTAGTGTTGTGTGTGCTGTCTGCTGTTTTGTGTAGTGTTGTGTGTTGTCTGCTGTGTTGTGTGTGTGCTGTCTGCTGTGTGTTGTAGTTTTGAGTGTGTTGTCTGCTGTGTTGTGTGTGTGCTGTCTGCTGTGTTGTAGTGCTGTGTGTGCTGTCTGCTGTGTTGTAGTGCTGTGTGTGCTGTCTGCTGTGTGTTCTAGTGTTGTGTGTGCTATCTGCTGTGTGTTTAGTGTTGTGTGTGTTGTCTGCTGTGTTCTGTTGTGTTGTATGTGCTGTCTGGTGTGTGTTGTCTGCTGTGTTCTGTAGTGTTGTGTGTGCTGTCTTCTGTGTGTTGTAGTGCTGTGTGTGTTGTCTGTGGCGTGTTTTATTGTTGTTTGTGCGGTCTGCTGTATGTTGTAGTGTTGTGTGTGTTGTCTGCTGTGTTCTGTAGTGTTGTGTGTGCTTTCTGCTGTGTGTTGTAGTGTTGTGTGTGTTGTCTGCTCTGTGTTGTAGTGTTATGTGTGCTGTCTACTGTGTGTTGTAGTGTTGTATGTGTTGTCTGCTGTGTGTTGTAGTTTTGTGTTTGCTGTATGCTGTGTGTTGTTTTGTTGCGTGTGTTGTTGTGTTGTGTGTGTGCTGTCTGCTGTGTGTTG
This sequence comes from Cherax quadricarinatus, assembly GCF_038502225.1. Classification (NCBI taxonomy): domain Eukaryota; kingdom Metazoa; phylum Arthropoda; class Malacostraca; order Decapoda; family Parastacidae; genus Cherax; species Cherax quadricarinatus. Next base: position 63,228,898 of record NC_091300.1, read on the forward strand.
TTGTGTTGTGTGTGTGCTGTCTGCTGTGTGTTGTGTGTTGTGTGTGTTCTGTTGTGTGTTGTAATGTTGTGTTTGTTAAACCATACCCCGGCCGGGATTGAACCCGCGGTCATAGAGTCTCAAAACTCCAGCCCGTCGCGTTAGCCACTAGACCAGCTAGCCACAATAAGATTCATCCAACTAGGTATATTTCTACACCATAGGAAGGTTAGCACAGGCACCTCTGTGACCACAAATGCAAGTTTTTACAGACGAATCTCCAGCTAGCGTGGCCGTGACGAACTCTAGCTCAAGTCCCTTCACTGCCGTCAACATGACTCACGAAATCGTAATGACACGATTGCAAACAAACCATACTCTATGGTGTAGAAATATAACTAGTTGGACGAATCTTATTGTGGCTAGCTGGTCTAGTGGCTAACGCGACGGGCTGGAGTTTTGAGACTCTATGACCGCGGGTTCTATCCCGGCCGTGGGTATGGTTTATTTGCAATCGTGTCATTATGATTTCGTGAGTCACGTTGTGTTTGTCTGCTGTGTGTTGTAGTGTTGTGTTTGCTGTCTGCTGTATGTTGTAGTGTTTTGTGTGCTGTCTGCCGTGTGCTGTAGTGTTGTGCGTTCTGTTTGCTGTGTTGCAGTGTGGTGTGTGTGCTGCGGTGTTGTTGTGTGTGTTGTCTGCTGTGTTGTGTTGTGTGTGTTGTCTGCTGTGTTGTGTTGTGTGTGTTGTCTATTGTGCGCTTCAGTGTCATTCGCGTTGTCTGCTGTGTACTGCAGTATTGTATGCGTTGTCTGCTGTGTATTGTAGTGTGGTGTGTGAGCTGTCTGCTGTGTATTGTAGTGTGGTGTGTGTGCTGTCTGCTGTGTGCTTCGGTGTTGTTGTGTGTGCTGTCTGCTGCGTGCTGCAGTGTTGTGTGTGTTGTTTGCTGCATGCTGTAGTGTTGTGTGTGCTGTCTGCTGTGTGCTGCAGTGGTGTGTGTCCTGTCTGCTGTGTATTGTAGTGGTGTATGTGCCGTCTGATGTGTGCTGCAGAGTTGTGTGTGCGGTCTGCTGTGTATTGTAGTGGTGTATGTGCCGTCTGATGTGTGCTGCAGAGTTGTGTGTGCTGTCTGCTGTGTACTGTAGTGATGTATGTGCTGTCTGCTCTGTGTTACATGTTTGTGCGTGCTGTCTGCTGTGTATTGTAGTGGTGTATGTATTGTCTGTTGTGTGCTGCAGTGTTGTGTGTGTTGTCTGCTGTGTATTGTAGTGGTGCATGTACTGTCTGCTGTGAGCTGCAGTGTTGTGTGTGTTGTCTGCTGTATGCCGTAGTGTTATGTGTGCTGTCTGTTGTGGGCTGCAGTGTTGTGTGTGTTGTCTGCTGTGTATTGTAGTGGTGTATGTAATGTCTTCTGTGTGTGCATTTTTGTGTGTGCTGTCTGCTGTGAATTGTAGTGGTGTATGTGCTGTCTACTGTGTGCTGCAATGATGTGTGTGTGCTATCGGCTCTCTGATGTAGTGTTGTGTGTGCTGTCTGCTGTATGCTGCAGTGTTGTGTGTACTGTCTGCTGTGTGCTGCAGCGTTGTGTTTGATGTCTGCTCTCTGATGTAGTGTTGTGTGTGCTATCTGCTGTGTGCAGCAGTGTTGCGTGTGCTGTCTGTTCTCTGATGTAATGTTGTGTGTGCTGTCTTCTGTGTGCTGTAGTGTTGTGTACTGGAGTGCTGTGTGTGCTGTGTGCTGCAGTGCTGTGTACTGGAGTGGTGTGTGTGCTATGTGCTGCAGTCTTGTGTGTGCTATGTGCTGCAGTGTTGTGTGTGCTGTGTGCTGCAGTATTGTGTACTGGAGTGCTGTGTGTGCTGTGTGCTGCAGTGTTGCTTATGATGTGTGCTGCAGTGTTGTGTGTGCTGTGTGCTGCAGTGTTGTGTACTAGAGTGCTGTGTGTGCTGTGTGCTGCACACACACACACACACACACACACACACACACACACTGGAAAATCTCATACAACATGTCAGGAACATTACCAGAGAGAGAGAGAGAGAGAGAGAGAGAGAGAGAGAGAGAGAGAGAGAGAGAGAGAGAGAGAGAGAAGAGAGAGAGAAGAGAGGATAAGCCAGCAATACTGGACCTCATATTCACCTCGAGTAGGTCTGACATTGAGGACATCACATATGAAAGGCCCCTTGGAGCTAGTGATAACACGGTCCTGAACCTCCAATACACTGAAGAGTTAAAAGATGAGAGGGACGCAGCACGAGTAGGAAGAGAAAAGTAAAACTACGAAAGAGACGACTACATAGGCATAAGGAATTTCCTACATAGGATACAGTGGGAAAGATAAATGGTAGAAAAAACAGTAAATGAAGTGACGATATATGTGACAATAATATGCAAGGAGGGAGATGAGAGGTCCTTTTCCAAGGGCAACAGAAACAATAGCAAGACCGAAACGAGCCCTTGGTTCACCCAAAGGTGTAGAGAGGCCAAAACTAAGTACGTTAGAGAATGAAAAAATTTAGAAGACAAAGGACTCAGGAACAGGAGATTAATCGAAGAGTCAGAAATGAATGTGCATGGTTCAGGAGGGAGGCCCAGCAGCAATACCAGAATGATATAGTATTGAAAGCCAAATCTGACCCAGACCTGTTGTACAGCCACATCAGGAGGAAAACAACAGTCAAAGATCAGGTAAGAAGACTGAGGAAGGAAAGAGGAGAGATCACAAGAAACGACAAAGAAGTATGTAGAGAACTTAACATGTGATTTAAGGAATTGTTTTCAGTGGAGACAGAAAGGTTTCCAGCAAACCGTGGTGGTAGGGTACACCAACAAGTGCTGGACACATTACATACAACAGAGGAACAGGTGAAAAAGCTGTTAAGTGAGCTAGATACCTCAAAGGCAGTGGGACCGGACAACATCTCTCCGTGAGTCTTCAGAGAGGATGCAGAGGTGGTATATCTATCATTAACAACAGTCGTCAACACATCTATCCAAACAGGGCGACTACCTGAGGTGTGGAAGATCACAAATGTGGTCCCAATCTTTAAGAAAGGAGACAGGCAGGCGACATTAAAGTACAGACAAGTGTCACTGACATGCAGAGTATGCAAAGTCATGGAGAACCTTATCAGGAGAAGAGTGGTGGAGCACCTAGAAAGAAGTGAGCTTATAAACGGTACCAGCACAGTTTCAGGGAAAGGAAATCCTGGGTCACAAACCTACTTGAATCTTACGACAAGGTGACAGAAATAAGACAAGAGATAGAGGGGTGGGTAGACTGCACTTTCTTGGACAGCAAGAAGGCCTTCAACACAGATCCGCACATGAGATTAGTACAAAAGCTAAAGGAGCAGGCAGGAATAATAGGAAAGGCATTGCAATGAATCAAAGTGAGTGATAGTACGTGACAAGGTGTTAGAGTGGGCGCCTGTGACAAGTGGAGTTCCACAAGTACTAGGACCGGTGCTGTTTCTGGTATATGTGAATGACATGACGGGAGGGCTAAATTCAGAGGTGTCCATGTTTGCAGACGATGTGAAGCTATTGCGAAGAATTCAGTCGGATGAGGATCAGATGGGACTACAAAGGGATCTGGACAGGCTGCATGCCTGATCCAGCAACTGGCTCCTGGAGTTTAACCCCACCAAGTGCAAAGTCATGTGTTGTATTCTGAGTGCTGCGTTGTTTGTGCTCTAATCTGTGTGTTGTATTCTAAGTGTTGCGTTGTTTGTGTTGTATTCTCTGGGTTGTGTTCTGTTCCATGTTCTGTACACTTTGTGTGCTGTGTTCTGTGTTTGTTTTCTGTGTGGTTATGTACGTAAGTGTTATACATTCATGCATTCGTGTACGTCAGCAGTGTCCACCTGTGTCCCCTTCATTCTGTTCCTCTAAATTTTATCAAACTATCATCATCTGCCCTATCAATTCCTTTTAAGATTTTGTATGTCGTAATCATGTCTCTCGCGTCCTCTCCACCACTGTGGTTCGGTTCAACTTCTTCACCCTCTCCTCCTCGATATTAGCTACTGCGTGATCAGGTTGGGGCTCCATACTGGGGTTGCGTACTCAATGATTTTCCAAACACACGTAGAATACAAGATTCTGAAGAGTTTTATATTCAAATTCCTAAATGCTGGGCCACTTTATTTCTACCAGTACATGTACAAAGTATACAAACCATAGCTGACATCAATGATGTACTACTATATAGAAAGCCGCTTGTTATGCTGAGTATTTCGGCAGATTAGGTCAGTTTTGTCGCAGGATGCGACCCACACTAGTCCACTAACACCCAGGTACGTATTTTACTGCTAGGTGAACATATACAGCAGGTTTCTTAAAAAAAAACCACGTCTGAATGTTTTCCAGCCGGACCGGGGATCGATCCCGGACCTCAGTGAGCTAGCAATCGAGCTACGGTTTATATGTATTTCTGGAGATATGCTTGGTGTTATGTTCACTCCAGGACCTTGGTATTGATTGTGGTCTCTCACCACCCATCCAAGCCGGACCAAAACGTCGACAGAAGTTTCTGTCACTTGGGTGCGGGTTATCAGCGTAACACTCACCTGAGCGCAGAAGTTCACTCTTTACTTAATTAAGTTAATTTTTCCTCCCCCAAATTCTGCGCCTTTCAATTTTCAAGGTATTTTCCTTCTTTGTGTCTTAATTTGGCTCATATTTTGTGTTCTTGTTGTACTAAGACAATGTGCTCACGACTGAAGTTTACCTGTGCATGAAAACTGGAGAAAATACCAGACAATATCAAGAAAATCCTTAAGATGAGTGTGAATAATTATTGTGTGTGTGTGTGTGTGTGTGTGATGTGTGTGTGTGTGTGTGTGTGTGTGTGTGTGTGTGTGTGTGTGTGTGTGTGTGTTTTCTTGTGCCTTTGTGTGCTTGAGGGGGTATGTACGCGCATGTGCACTTGTTATGTTGCTTGTGCAACACAAGAAGCCTGAACACTGGTGCTCAGGAGGAGACAGTCAGAGGCTGGTGAACACTGCTCACAAAGAGTTATATTTCGCAGTGGTCACTGCCAGGAACATTACGAGTGACAGCTTCGTGACCAGAAGTCCCTGGGACGTGAGAACACCAGACAACCAAGAAAGAAAGAATGGATGGGAACCAAGAGAGACTAGGAGACAACGAAGAGAAAGACGAAGAGAGAACGAAGAGACTAGGAGCGAACGAAGGCTTAAGAGACTAGGAGAGAACGAGCGTTTAAGAGACTAGGAGAGAACGAGGGTTTAAGAGACTAGGAGAGAACGAGGGTTTAAGAGACTAGGAGAGAACGAAGGCTTAAGAGACTAGGAGAGAACAAGGGTTTAAGAGACTAGGAGAGAACGAGGGTTTAAGAGACTAGGAGAGAACGAAGGCTTAAGAGACTAGGAGAGAACGAGGGTTTAAGAGACTAGGAGAGAACGAAGGCTTAAGAGACTAGGAGAGAACGAGGGTTTAAGAGACTAGGAGAGAACGAAGGCTTAAGAGACTAGGAGAGAACGAGGGTTTAAGAGACTAGGAGAGAACGAGGGTTTAAGAGACTAGGAGAGAACAAATATATAGAAACTAGGAGAGAACAAAGATAAATAAACTAAGAGAGAACAAAGATAAATAAACTAGAAGAGAACAAGGTTGGATAAGATACTTTAATTAACGTGAATTATAGGTGTCCACAATAAAGTATAATTATATACTCAGATAATTACGTGAGGGGTAATTTATTCTAGCTTTTATTACAATAATTTCTTCTCGTGATTCTCTATGTCAATTTCTAGTCGTAACTTACAAGTAGGGATGTCTTTGAGTTAGTTTAGAATAGGTTGGGAGAAGTTATGTTAGGACAGCATGGGTTAGGATACCCAGTTTGATTGTGTTACGTTACGTCACGTAAGGTCTGATAAGTTAGGTTATATAGGATAAATTACGTGAGGTTGAATAAGTTAGGTTACGTAAGGTTGGTTAAGTGAGGTCATGTAAGACTTGTAAAGTTACACGCCACATCGGAAGGAAGACAACAGAGACCAGGTATCAAGGCCGAGGAAGGAAGGTGGGGAGCTCAACAATGAATGACCAGGAAGTATTTGAAGAGCTCAGTAAGAGACTCTAAAAGGTATTCTCAGAGGAGACGGCAGAGTACACCAGCAAGTACTGGACACAATACATACAACCTAAGAAGAGGTGAAGAAACTGCTATGTGAATTAGATATCTCGAAGGTGGTGGACCCAGATAACATTTCCCCATGCGACTTGAAAGAGAGCGCAGAAGCACTGTGTGCCCCTAACAACAATCTTTAGCATATATGTCATAATTAATGAGGAGAATACAAATGGACGAGAATCAGGAAAGACTACAAAGGGATCTGGACAGGCTGGAATTTAACCCCACCAAGTGCAAAATTTTGAAGCTTGGGGAAGATCAGAGAAGACCGCAAACGGACTACAAGCTCGAGAGCCAAAGATTGTAAACCTTACTCAAGGTAAAAGATCTTGGTGTGAGCATCATACCGAAGATATCTGAGTCGCACATCAACCAAATAACTGCTGCAACATGTTGACCCCTGGCAAATCTAAGGAAAGATTTATTCACTGTGTATGTCTGGCCCATATTGCACATGCAACAACATTATGGAACTCTTACCTAGTCATACATGTCAAAAAATTAGAAAAAGTGCAAAAGACTGTAAAAAAAACTAGTCCCGGAGCTAAGGAAAGTGCCTTGCTGGGGAAAGGTTAAGAGGGCTCAACCTGATAACAATGAAGGACATGATAACGACTGTCATGCCCAATGGTTAACCTTCCTTTAATATTACATTGCGGTCATTTCCTTTAATAGCTAAATTGGAAATGAACGTCCTTGTATTATTAAGACTAATTCTTATTAACAATTATTATAATTTATGTAACATGGCCATGATAAGTTTAATTGGAGGTATAGTAACCTGCCTGCCGCCCGGTGTGCCGGTGTATAGTTAGCCGTGATGTTCGATGGTTATACCCCCCCCTTCCCCCCCCCCTTTATGTTCAACTACTCTGAGTGTTGGCGAGTCACGTCACGTGACCCACTTTACCTGTATGCTCCAGGTTGAGGGACGAGGAGTGAAGAAGTAGCAGCCAACGAGAACACTCCTGCTCGTCTCTGGTAACTGGCCAAGGTTTATTAGCCGGCCTGGACAAATTCTGTTTTATTCTGACTGCTTCCAATTGGGAAAAAAGACTTTATACATTAAAATAGTCTCCATTTATATATATGTTATATCTAGGATCTCCTCCTAATCGTCTCTTTTGAAAGCCTTATGTATATGTTGGATACTATAGAAGAAACATGTATTCTTAACTTATATACGATAATTCGTATATTATAACTGGCTTTTGTTATATTATGAATATACTTAATTAAAATTAGGCATTCCGGAGGATCATTATTATTACCCTAACCTCTCTGACCAAAATTGTTATGCTCTAAAAAGAAGGAAATAGTTGTTACAATACTTGGAGTGTAACAACGACGTATAAAATACTGCGAGGAATTGATAAGGTGAACATTGCTAGAATGTGTCAGAGAAGGGAACAAGAGGACACAACTGGAAATTAAAAACTCAGATGAGTCATAGGGATGTTAGGAAGTATTTCTTCAGCCTTAAAGTTGTCAGGAAGAGGAACAATCTTGAGAGTGAAGTGGTGGAGATAAATGCTCTGGAAAATGTACAAAGGAGGATGACAAAGTTGATCCTATGTATCAGAAACCTTCCCTATGAGGATAGACTAAGGGCCCTGAATCTGCACTCTCTAGAAAGACGTAGAATTAGGGGGGATATGATTGAGGTGTAAATAAATGGTATAAAATACTGACACAATGGCAATATAAACACAAATGCAGTATAATGTGATCCTTTATTGACTACGTTTCGCCCACACAGTGGGCTTTTTCAAGTCACAAACAGAACTACCTGGGGTGGAAGGAACGCGAGTATTTATAGTCCGGCTGAGGTCAGGTGAAGAATGCTGCATCTGATGATGTACCGAGTGGGGTTATAGAGTCTAAAAACTTGGGTAGCTTGGAAAGGAGATTGGATAAGTTTGTGAGCAGACCTTCTACAGTGTTCTTATGTGGGATAGCGATGAAGAAGTTTCTTGGCAAGTGGTTCAGCTATGTTATAGAAGCCACTATTCTGGTTGAAGTTGTCGGATATAGAAATAAGTGATGATTCCAGGATTCTTCGGTATTGAGTGTTGTCTTCTGTGGCGATAAGTCTTGAATTTCTGTAGTTTATCAAGTGGTTGTGTGAATTACGGTGTTGTACGCAGGCATTCCTTGTGTCGTCAGACCTGCTTGCGTATTGGTGTTCTGAAATACGTGTTTGGAGGTCCCTTGATGTTTCGCCCACGTATAACTTGTTGCAGTCATTACAAGGGATTATGTATACCCCTGCAGAGGATGGAGGCTTGTCCTGCCTACTACTGGTGATGTCCTTGATGGTCGTGGTTGTGGAGGTAGATACTTGGAATGATGTTTTGGCAAAGATGTTGGAAACATGTTTGGCAATGGAGTTGGTGGGAAGGACTATGTATCTCTTCTCGGCAGTGTCTTCTCTGGGTGTGTTGAAGATGTTTAATGCTCGCCGTCTGCAGTCTCTGATGAAGTGACGAGGATAGTGGAGTTTAGAAAATATTTGTTCAATTATAGTGCATTCTTCCTCAAGGAACTCATTGCTGCAGATTCTGAGTGCACGCAGGAAGAAGCCTATAATTACACCACGTTTGGTTTTGGTGTCGTGGTGAGAGTAGAAGTGGAGAAGATCGTTTTGGTTGGTGGGTTTTCGATAGACTTTAAAACGAAGTTCGTGGTCAGCTTTGCAGAGCAGGACATCAAGGAAAGGAAGAGTGTTGTCGACTTCTTCTTCAAGTGTGAACTGGATTGAAGGCTCGACCTGGTTGAGCTTGTCTTGGAGAGCTTGAACGTTGAAGCGGAATGCCTGCGTACAACACCGTAATTCACACAACCACTTGATAAACTACAGAAATTCAAGACTTATCGCCACAGAAGACAACACTCAATACCGAAGAATCCTGGAATCATCACTTATTTCTATATCCGACAACTTCAACCAGAATAGTGGCTTCTATAACATAGCTGAACCACTTGCCAAGAAACTTCTTCATCGCTATCCCACATAAGAACACTGTAGAAGGTCTGCTCACAAACTTATCCAATCTCCTTTCCAAGCTACCCAAGTTTTTAGACTCTATAACCCCACTCGGTACATCATCAGATGCAGCATTCTTCACCTGACCTCAGCCGGACTATAAATACTCGCGTTCCTTCCACCCCAGGTAGTTCTGTTTGTGACTTGAAAAAGCCCACTGTGTGGGCGAAACGTAGTCAATAAAGGATCACATTATACTGCATTTGTGTTTATATTGCCATGATTGAGGTGTATAAATGGAAGATAGGAATAAATAAAGGGGATGTAAATAGTGTGCTGAAAATATCTAGCCTAGACAGGACTCGCAGCAATGGTTTTAAGTTGGAAAAATTCAGATTCAGGAAGGATATAGGAAAGTACTGGTTTGGTAATAGAGTTGTGGATGAGTGGAACAAACTCCCAAGTACCGTTATAGAGGTCAGAACGTTGTGTAGCTTTAAAAATAGGTTGGATAAATACATGAGTGGTTGTGGGTGGGTAAGTTGGACCTGATAGCTTGTGCTACCAGGACGGTTGCCGTGTTCCTCCCTTAAGTCAATGTGACCTGACCTGACTAGGTTGGGTGCATTGGCTTAAGCCGGTAGGAGACTTGGACCTGCCTCGCATGGGCCAGTAGGCCTGCTGCAGTGTTCCTTCGTTCTTATGTTCTTATGTTCATATAACTTGAATAAGATATACAATAAGGCTCTTGGAGCGGGAGATAGTAGACCTAGTAGTGGCCGGTGAAGAGGCGGGGCCAGGAGCTGTGAATCGATCCCTGCAACCATATATGAGTACACAGAGACACACACACACAAGGGCCAGTCCTACGTCTGGTGTTGTTTCTTGTATATGTGAATGATATGATGGAAGGAATAAAGTCAGGGGTGTCCGTGTTTGTAGTCGATGTGAAACTAACGAGAAGAATACAAGCAGAAGAGAATACAAGCAGAAGAGAATACAAGCAGAAGAGAATACAAGCAGAAGAGAATACAAGCAGAAGAGAATACAAGCAGAATAGAATACAAGCAGAAAAAAATAAGTTAAGCCTTCAAGCGGATCTAGACAGGCTAAAAGCCTCGTCTGCGAAATGGCTCCTGGAGTTTAACCCCAGCAAGTGCAAAGTTATGAAGATTGGGGAAGAACAAAGGAGACCGCAGACGGAGCACAGACTCATACCAAGCACATCACCTGAGTTGCACATTAACCAAATAACTGCTGCAGCATACGGGCACCTGGCAAACTTGAGAGCATCAAAGTAAGGAGTCATTTACGACACTGTACACCGTAAATGTTAGGCCCATATTGGAGACTGCAGCACCAATATGGAACCTACATCTGGTCAAACACATCAAGAAATTAGAGAAAATGTTTGCAACAAGACTAGTCCCGGAGCTAAGGGGAGAGGTAAAGGGAATTCAACCTGACAACACTGGAAGACAGGAGAGATAGGGGGGATATAATAACGACATATAAAATACTGAGAGGAATCGACAAGGTAAACAGAGACAGGATGTTCCAGAGATGGAACACAGCAACAAGGGGTCACAGTTGGGAGTTGAAGACTCAGATGAATCACAGGGATGTTAGGAAGTATTTCTTCAGTCACAGAGTTGTCAGGAAGTGGAATACTCTGGGAAGTAACTTAGTGAAGGCAGGTTCCATACATAGCTTTAAGAAGAAGTATGATAAAGCTCATGGAGCAGGAATAGTAACTTAGTAGCGATCAATGAAAAGGTGGGGGACAGGAACTGTGACTTGACTCCTGCAATCACAACTAGGTGAGTACACACACACACACACACACATACAGACACACACAAACACACACACACACAAACACACACACACACACACACACAAACACACACACACACACACAAACACACACACACACACACCTACACACCTACACACCTACACACCTACACACCTACACACCTACACACCTACACACCTACACACACACAACAGGCCTAGTGTCTAATCGACATGTGCTTAGGACAAAATGGTAACTAACCTACACACCTACACACACACAACAGGCCTAGTGTCTAATCGACATGTGCCTAGGACAAAATGGTAACTAACACACACACACACACACCTACACACCTACACACCTACACACCTACACACCTACACACCTACACACCTACACACCTACACACCTACACACCTACACACCTACACACACTCAACAGGCCTAGTGTCTAATCGACATGTGCCTAGGACAAAATGGTAACTAACACGTGCTCATACACAACAGGCCTAGTGTCTAATCGACATGTGCCTAGGACAAAATGGTAACTAACACACACACACACACACACACACACACACACACACACACACACACACACACACACACACACACACACACACACACCTACAACAGGCCTAGTGTCTAATCGACATGTGCCTAGGACAAAATGGTAACTAACACACAACACACACACACACACACACACACACACACACACACACACACACACACACACACACACACACACACACACACACACACACACACACATACACACACACATACACACACACACCGACCAATCAAGCTGATTCTCAGGACGGAAACAGTGCGGAACAGGATCCTCCAAGAGAAACCACGATTGAAATACTCGGAAGAGTACAAGAGGGTGTTCCTAGACAAAGACAGAACAAAATCAGAATGACAGCAGCTGAGGGAGAGGACAAAAAAGCGAAAGGAGCTAGGAAAAGAGACAAGGATGGAACCAGCAGAGGTCAGTCAGAGCAGAACAGAACAGCAAGGGCAAGCACACACACAACTATTCTCAGAACCATACAACCTATCACACCATCC